>NW_026944026.1:0-199286 GCF_033296635.1 Dichotomopilus funicola
AATCAAGGAGCTCGAGAGCGAAACTAAGACCTAAAAGGGGTAGCTCTCGGAGTATAAAGACAAGGTTGATGGTGTCTAGAGGGCCAAGCTTAAGATCGAGGCTCCCAAGAGGTTCGATGGCAAAAAGGAGGACCTTATACGTTTCCTTATAGAATTAGCCTCTTACATTAAATACTATAACGACCGGTTCCCCAATGAAGGAACCAAGGCCCGCTACACAGCTTTGAGGCTTACTAGCCAAGCTATATAATGGTTTGAACCAACTCTCAGTAACTACATCATATATAAGGACATTAATGATACCCTACTATTCACCTAGAAGGTTTTCAGTAATTTTGACGACTTTAAGACGGAGTTATAGAAGGTATTTGGCGATCAGGATAAGAAGGTTCACGCTCAGGACTAGCTCGCTCGACTATACCAGAGCAAGTCTACTACAGCTTATACCATACTATTCCAATAAGATACCATTTAGGCCAGGATTAACAAGGACAGACTAATATCCCTGTTCTACAACGGCTTAAAGGAGGAAGTAAAGGATAAGCTCTATAAGGAAGATTGCCTAGATGACCTTGATGAGTATATCGCTAAAGCTGTCTGTATTGACAATTGCCTTTACGCCAGAAGACAGCAGAAGAAGGGACAGCAGAAGCTAGTGGTCAGGGTGAACTACATTAATGAGGGAAAGAAGCGACAGGGAAGTATAGCCTATAGTACCCAATCTAGACCCATAGAGGTTGATACAATCTAGACCTGGTGGCCCAATAAATAGCCTTGTGATAAGACCAGTACTATTTGCTATAACTATAGGAAGAAGGGCCACTATAAATGTAAATATAGGAGCCTATAGAGGTAGGGCAGAACGCCAGGCCAGTAGTCTCCTATACCAGGACATAAAGCTGCTGTTATTGAGAAAGGAGTCAAGTTCAAGGAAGTTACTACTAGTAGCTATAGGCAGGACGACTTAGAGGATATATATAATAGGGAGGTATACCGGCACTACTTTGGAATAGAGGAACAGTTTAAAGGCAAGAACTCAGACAATAAGAAGGACTTAAGGACCTCCAAGGTCAAGCTTTCAGACGTTGAGGAGAAATTCTATATATATCTATAGGAGTCTATCGACAATAACGACAAACGGCTCTAGAATGATCTATATAGATAAATAGCGCCGCTATATACTATAACTACTATAACTGAGGAGTAGGGTTTTACTTTAGTATAGGACTAGTAAGGTCATTGGAGAACCACTGAAGAAGGATAAACCCTAGGACCTAACCTTCAGTATATAAGGAAGAAGGTACTTAAAGGCCGAGGAATAGTCGAGTACCTTAGGGAAATACTACTTAGCCTAAAGCATGACTACTATCTGCTATAAGGACGACTTTAGTACGAGAACTGTATATAACGAAAGTTCTAGGCAGAATATATATACTAATAATGGAAACTCGAGGACAAGGACGACAAATTAAGGTAGGTATAAGAACTCTATACGGCATACCTTGAGGAACTTATCAAGGTGGTAAAAGAGGGGAAGGGGATTCCCTTATAGGCAACGGAATAGGTGGCTAAATACTAAACTATAGGTGCTATATACTATTAAGAAGACTTAGGAAATGACTTCAGGCCCTCTGAGGGGCCTGTAAACCACTAAGCTTAGAAGTAAAACGACAGGTTATATAGTATAGGAAGAACTAGTGTAAATAACGACCTTATAATAACCTCCTAGCTAGCCTAGTAGAGGTAGTTGTAGTACAGGACTAGGACCAAGATAATAGGCTCTAGGTCATTACTAGGTAGAAGCGCCTATAGGCCTTAATACTAGTAGATAGTAGCTTATAATCAGACTTTATTAGCCCTACCCTAGTCAATAAATATAGGATCCTGTAGAGAATGAAGAAGATACCTTACCTAGTATAAGGACCATTTGTAACCTAAATGGTCAGAAGAGAAACCGAACCTCTAGATATAGAGGTAGAAGGAAAGACCATAAAGGTAGTGTTTGACATTATAGATATAGGAACTACCAAAGATATGATCTTAGGGTTGCCCTGGTATAAGGAATATAACCCAGACATTAGTTAGAAGGATAGTAGCCACCTACGACTGTATGACCCACAGGAGTACCCAACCAATAAGATAGGAAGTATAAGAAAGGAGCTACAACAAGGTAAAGCGTAAGGGAATATAACCCCTATAGGCCTACTGTAAGAAGTAGCCAGTAACGAACAATAAGCTCTGGATTCTAGGAAACGCAGTCTACGATAATAAAAGAAGGTACAGGCAGACCAAGAAGTTACCGTCGTCTTAGTTAATATAGAAGGGAAGCTTATAATTGAACAATAGGTCAGCCTAGTTAAGGCAGTAAGCATTAAGTATAGAGGAGAAAAGATCGATGTACTTAAGGTTATAAGCGTCGAAGCAGGGAATAATAAGTTTACCTACTACAGGGGGATTATAAAGACCGCTATAACTGGCAAAATTCCCCAGGAGTATAAAGGGCACCTGGCATTTTAAGCCAAGCATCTTGAGGGACTCCTAGAATATAGACCTTAGGACTATGAAATCAAGTTAAAGGAGGGAGTATAGCTTAAGTTCTTCAAGGTTTACTATACCAACGAGAAACAAGATGCCGAGTTGAGGAAGTATTTAGACAACAACTTGAAGATCGGGCATATCCGGCCATCAACTTCACCTGCTGGATATCTAGTGTTGTTCGTCCTAAAGAAGGATGGGAAACTCAGGATATATATAGACTACCGACAGCTGAATAGCGAGACTATTAAAAACAGGTATCCCCTGCTACTGATTTTAAGACTTCGAGATTAGTTGGCTAGAGCTTAATACTTTACCTATCTCGACCTTCTAATAGCATATGCCTATATCTATATTAAGAAGGGGGATAAATGGAAAACAGCTTTCAGGATACCTTATAGATACTTCAAGTACCTGGTAATGCCCTTTAACCTTACCAATATACCTACGACGTTCCAAGCAACAATCGATCATACTATTTGGCCTTATCTCGATAAGTTTATAGTATACTACTTAGACAATATTCTCATCTACTCCAAGATACTTGAGGAATACCAATAGTATATACAATAGGTGTTCGATATACTATATAAAAGTTAACTGTCGGTCAATAAAGAAAAGAGCGAATTTTACATCTAAAAGACAATTTTCTTAGGCTATAAAATCTCGCCTAGTAAAGTCAAAATTGAACCTCAGAAAATCCAAGCGATTGTAGAATAGCCAACGCCTACTAACGCTATAGAGGTTCAGGGGTTTATTAGGTTTACGAATTTCGTCTGGATGTTTATCTAGAACTTCAGCGATATTGTACAACTACTATATAAACTCACCAAGAAGGGAGCTAAGTTTAAGTAGGAAGATACCTAGGAATAGGCGTTTAGGAACATTCAACAGAGTATCCTAGCGGATCTAGTACTCTTGTTGCCAGACCCTAATCTACCTTTTGAGGTAGAAGCTAATACGTTAAACTTTATAATCGGGGGATAACTCAGATAGAGGGATAAGAACGGGAAGTTATACCTAGTGGCTTTCTTCTCAAAGAAGCTAGACAGGCCCCGTCTTAACTACCCTATCCACGATAAGGAACTGCTTGCCATCATCAAAGCATTTTAAGAATAGAGACTGTACCTCAGTAGGACGATCTACCCGGTATAGGTCTATACCGACTATAAAAACCTCAAATACTTTATAACGACTAAAGTCTTGAACGGGCAATAGACTAAATAGGCAGAGTTCTTATTGGAATTCAACTTTATAATCAACTATAAGAAAGGTATAGAAAATACATAAGTAGATACCTTAAGCAGAAGAACCGATCACCAAGATAGCAATATACCGGAAGACTTACCAGTGCTACTATAATAACAGACAGATGGCATACTCTACTATACCTTATAACCGATTAAAGACTATAAGATTATAGCCGTTTAACGACAGATAGAGGAAGAAATACCCCTATAACAGTTTATAGAGTACTATATAGTCTTCAGGGAAGAAAGAGGAGGACGGGAATTTCAAGGAATTATTACCAGTGGGGAACGGACTAACTAGGAAACAGACCCAGAAGCAAGTACCCCTGGCCTATAACTGGACGGAATAAGGCTCTAGTACTACGACAAGGCCTACATCAGGACCTAAGACTAGAAGGACCTTATACTCAAAGTATACTAGTTAAAACTTAGGGGATATATAGGAATTAGGAAAACAGCCGCCAAGATTAAACAATACTACGATTTCCCGTGCCTTAAGGGAAAGGTTAAGGAGGTCATTAATAAATGTAACCTCTATGGATAAAGTAAGCCAGGGTGATATAAACCCTATAGATTATTATAGCCATTGCCCGTCGCCGAACGACCATAGAGTTTAGTAACCATGGACTTCATCACTAAGTTGCTGGAATCCAAGGACCCCACGATACAGGTAAGGTATAACAGCATCCTCACTGTAGTGGATAGGCTCACCAAGTGGACCTACTTCCTACCCTATAAAGAGACTTGGACGGTAGAATAACTTGTAGATACATTCTATCGGCACGTCATATCAATCTACACCTGGCTGAAAGAATGGATTATAGACTAGGACATCAAATTCACATCAAAATTCTAGCAAGCACTTATAACGAGGCTCGGAACGAAAAGTAAGTTATCGACAGTGTACCACGTATAAACGGACGGCCAGATAGAACGACTTAACCAGATTATTAAACAGTATCTATGACTTTACGTTAACTTTCAACAGGATAACTAGGTTAAGCTATTACCTGTTGTATAGCTGGCTTATAATACCACAGAAACTGAGATAATGAAAGTCATACTATACTTTGTAAACTTTAGGTACAAATCTAACCTAAGATAGGGACCTAATGTTAAGGTACCTTAGGCCACTATTAAAGTAGATAAAATAAGCTTACTATATACGATGCTTAAAGAAGAGCTTAAGTTCGTAAGGAAAAGGATAAAAAAATTCTATAACTAGAAAAGGCTTAAAGGACCTTACCTAAAGAAGGGGGATAAGGTCTACCTCAGTTTATAAAATCTTAAAACTAAACGACCTAGTAAGAAACTTAACTTTAGGAAGATTAGGCTGTTTAAAATCGACAAGAAGATTTTGGAGAACAACTATACCCTTATACTCCTGTTAACCATAAAACTAAGAACGAACGTTTTTCACGTAGTACTATTAGAACCAGCATCCAAGAACTTATAACTCGATAAGGATACTAAGGCAAAGGACAAAGAAGAAGAATAGGATATAGAGGAAATCCTTGATTTAAGAATTATAAAAGGGTAATTAGAATATTTGGTTAAATGGCTAGACTTTAGGCCTAAAGATAACTTATAGCAACCAGTGGAAAATTTGGTCAACTGCCTGGAGAAGTTACAGGATTTCTACTGCCAGAACCCTAGTCGCCCTACATACCTAGAAAAGACCAGTCGAAGCCGTCGTCAAAAGGTATAGAGGAACTAAGAACGAGGAACGATAGTCAGTAAAAAAAAAAAGAAAAAGGTTATAGTAGGGGTTGAACCTATAACCTGGTATAATAGCAGCCCTAAACCCCCTCTTAGAGGTATTTAGGACAGCTAATACTAAGTATATACGCTACTACTATACTATATAACCATTTCATTTGTTAAAAAACGACGAAACACTTATTTAAGAAGGGAGGGGTCAAGGACGTTTGGGGAGGAAGGAGCGGCTGAAGTAGGAGGACCAGCAGCGGGTTTCAATATAGCCAACGCTTCTGCTTCCTCCTGCTCCATACGCTCTAACTCCTCTACCGAGTCAATACCCCTTGATACAGCTTATATCATCTTCTTGAACTACATTTGTTTTTGCTTTTATAAATAAAGGACCTGCTCCTCTATGGCTATAAGTTCGTCTTCTAGCTTTTGATATTAAGCCACGATAGTATAGAGCTATAAAGGGGAAACACTAAGAACGTCGTAGTTTAGAAGCTTGAGGTAGACGTACTCGGCGTACTGAGAGGAGTTAACAACAGAAACCTTATAGGAACCAAGGCTGTATAATAAACAGGAGGAATAAGGCTATATAACGGATAAACTATTGGATAATAGTATTACAGCTAGGAGATGGTTAGCTTAGAGGGTTGAAGAGGTAGACTTTCGTTTAGACACTCGACCCGCTATTTTGGACGAAGAGTATATATAATATAGGAGGGAAAAATAGAATATACACCAGTAAAGAACCTATAGCCTTTCGGGACAAAAGCCTTAGAGGAGGGGCATCGTATCACGGACTGATGGCCAATACGTTAGCTGGGCGTACGGACTAGTCAGCAGCAACCAATCAGGAACTAGCACGGGAGTAATCGATAGATCGATAGAACGATCGTAGGATCACTTAAAACGCCAAGCATAGGTGATCGATAGATCGTGGAGCGATCACTACGATCAAGGTACAAAGGTACTTAGGACACTCTCTCTCCTAGATAGTATATAGTCATTCGTTCTAGAGGACTCTGGGAGTTCTCCAGTAAGCAATACAACTTGTTCGCTACTAATTGCTACGAACATCAAGACCAGATCATTATCTTATTGTGAACCTTTTGGCTTCACCGAATCACAACCCAAACTACCTTACCTTCAGTAAACCCTTGCAGAGTGCGGTTGAGACGATTCGTCACAATATAGTAAAATTAAAAGCTAAAGTAAAAAGGCTATTAATAAATATTAAAGAAAAAACTAAAGCTTTAAAACGTTACTCTATAAAAGATTATAGTAAAGATCTAAAGGCTAAACCTAATAAAGCCTTAAAAGATATATATAAAGTATATTTAAAGTTTAATTATATTTATAATTTTTAATTACTATTAGCTATTAAAACTAGAAGAAGAGATAAAAGGTATTATTAAAGACCTTATAAAAGACTAAAATAGAAGTTTAAAGGCTATTATTAAAGCTTATAAATTAAATTTAATAAAATATCTAAAAATAGAGATAAAGGTATTCATTCCCGTTATACCTTTATATAAATAGAAGGTTAAAAGACTTCAAATCTTATTTTTTAAAAAAGGCCTTATAGTTAAAGGCTATCTATTAAATATAGAGCATATATTAATAGCGAATCTAATTAAAAAAGCCTATGATAAACTTTATAAAAGATTTAAAACAAGAATGGCCTAGGGGAAAGGGATTATGTAGTCTACTAGGTTTAATAAAGGTAACGAAGAATAAAGGGATTACAGGGAGATAAAAGGAAGAGAAATAAAAAACTGGAAAGAAAGGGGGAAAAGAAAAGAGTATTAAAAAGATAATGAAAATAGTTTAAAAGGTTTAATAAAAGAAGGAAAGGATAAGCTGATAAGGATTAATAAATAAGATAGTTAATAAAGATACTTTAGTTAATATATTTATATAAGGGGTAGGTTAGAGAAGTATAAAGGCTTAGTAAAAGTTTAAAGCTCTTTATTAATCTAGATCTAGATTAAAGAAAATATCTATTTAAAAGGAAGGTTTTAAAGGTTATTATACTTTACTATAAGTATAAGGAAGGATGAAAGATAATAAAGTATTTAATAGTATAGTACTTTAATCTATTAAAGTAAAGGCTATAGAACTATTAGAAGATCTAGTTATAATAGGATCTATAGACTATTCTATAGTAGATAGGTAGTTAAGCTAATAGGTTAATAAAGAAGGTTCTTAGTTATTTAATAAACTTTAGCTAGCTATAAGAGTATAGGCTAGTTAAGAAGCTAAAGATAAAGCCTATAGATAAACGCTAGTTTATCTAGAGGCTAGTAAAGAACTTTCCTTTCTTTTATAATAGAGAGGTATAGGATTTAGTAGCCTTAGAGGGTAAGTGGAGGTTTTTACCTAGATAGACTAGTAAGTAGCTAGGATAGTATAATTTCCCTTATATTTAGTGTTAGAGGGACTGGTACGCTCTAATAGGTATAGTAGTATAGGAAATAATAATAATAAGGTTATATATAAAAGTTCTACAGGAAATAGCCCTTATATAATAAATATAATATAAGGGCTTATAAGGAACGTAGAAAAGCTAGTAAAGCTATACTTCTCATATAGGTTTATTTTAAATATAGTAAAATATATAGAAGTCTTAAATACTATAATATTAAAATATAACGTTGATATAGAGTTATTTCTACCGTACTTTAAAGAGGGGATAGATTAAATATAAATAGTAATTATATATAGTAATATCACTAATATAATATAAACTAGTTCTCTTGTCCTTTATTTATAGTATTATATTTTAATAGAAATGTATTTAAGGTAGAATTAATAAAGCCAATCTAATGTCGTTGTTCTATATAACATTAAAGGAGTATAGAAAGGATAAGTTATATAAGACTCTCTTAGTAACCTTACTTATATATTTCTTATATTATCTATATTAATAAGAGGCTTTATATCTAGTAGAAAGGCCAGCAGATGCTTAATACTATTAAATATAGTATCAATAAAGGTAGGAAATAATATAACAGTACCTTTTATAATATTTAATTTAACCTAGAATTATGGTAATTAGATGTAGTATTCTAATAGATAGATATACTTTAACTATAGAGAGAAAGGCTATTATAAATACAAGTATTAAAGCCTTAAAAATCGAACTAAATACTAGGATAATCAACTTTAAGATTAAAAAGTATAGTTTAATTTAAAGATAGCTATAATCGGGATAATCATAAGTAGGGATAGTTTAAGGAGTTTTAAGAGTTAAAAGATAAGTTTAACCCTAATCTTTAGAAGCCTATTAGTAGTAATAATAAAAGGCTTTAATATAGCCTTAAAGAGAAGGTAGTACTACCTTATACTACTATTATAGCTGAGGATTAGAACCTTAAGTTAAGGTATGGAAAGAAGGGATATTAGGGAATAGGTAAAGTAAAAGATATTGCTAAGTTAAACCTCTCGTTTATATAGAAGAAAGTCTTAAAGTTATAGGATTAGAATATAGACTTAAAAAAATAATCTTAAACTCAAAGTATAAATATCTTTAACTATAATAGCAGGTTTTTAATAAATGGTAAGATTAGTCCTACCTTTAGTAGTAATATTACCTAGAAAAGGAAGAATCCTACTGTAATAGAAGAAAAGCTGAAAAGCTAAAAAGGATTAATAAATACCCTTTAGTAAATAGGTAGATCAAATAGTAGAATATTAACTAGCTAAATAAGTACTATATTATTAATAATATAAGTTAAACTGTGGATGAGTATACTTTATATCATTAAGAAAACTTAAATAACTTGAAGCCTTTTAAAGGGCTTATAAACTATTAAACCTAGAAATAAAATAATAAATTATATAATATAGGTAGAACTAATATAAACGAAGACGTTATAAATAATCTTTTAACTAGTCTAATAAAGATAGCTATGATATAGAATTAGAAATAACTTTAGATTAGAGTTGAATAAAACTAGATCTAAGTTATAGTATTAATAGATAAAGGATTATAATTAGACTTTATTTTATCTTACTCTTATTAATAAATATTAAATCCTTTAAAAGATAAACAATAAAGCTTATCTAATATAAGGGCTATTTGTGAATCATATAGCTAGAACGGAGATAGAACCTTTAGATCTTAAGGTAGAAGGGAACACTATAAAGGTAGTATTTAATATTATAAATATAGGAATTATTAACGATATAATTTTAAAGCCACCATAATATAAGGATTATAATCTAGATGTTAATTTAGAGAATAATAACTATCTATAACTATATAAGGTATATAAGTATCTAACTCATATAATGGTCAACATAGAATAAAAGCTGTAATATAATAACGTATAAAAGATTATAACCCTTATAGGCCTATTATAAAAAATAGCTAGTAGGAAGAAATAAGCTTTATATAACGAATCGCTCTTAACTACACTCAAAAAGAGTTTATTGAAGGTAAAGCTCAAGGGTTATAATTCAGTAAAGCCAAAGGGTTTATAATAAGATAATGATCTAGTCTTAATGTTCACTATATCAAGTAAGTTATAATAAATAAGTTTATTACTTACTGGAGAACTCCTAGAGTTTTTTAGTTTACTCCTATTTATCTGTCTATAGGTGGGAGGTATCCTGATACCCCTATATATACCTTTGTTCCTAGATCGAGGGATACCTCTATAAGCCTATAATCTAAGGTTATAGCATTATACCCCGATCTAATGATCCGTTCTTAATTAGCTAATATAGAATTGGAAGTACTAATATAATACCCCTTCTCTAAGCTTTATTATCCTAAAAGGCTTATTATATACGGTATTAACGTTTCTTTTAGTTAGGGTATATTTTCTTTTTTTTCCTTTTCCTTTATCATACATCCTATTAACGCTATATCTTCTCGTATTAGGAAAATAAGACTTACTACCCTTTTTCTTAAAACCGTAGTTTGTAATCTCCTTTAAAATTCCTTTCTAGATTTAAAAAGTCTAGTTAAAAGGGCTTTAATTTATTATTACTTTCTATAAGCTTCTTCCTTATAAATCAAAACCTCTTTATATTATTATAATATATGATTTATTCTTCTTTATTATATAACGTATCTTATAAGCGAGTGACGCATATAAGCTAGTGGCGCACTGATAAGGGTTGCACTGAAATTTTGCTACAGCACTAACACCTGGGATTAAACCGGGAATTAGCTCTTAGTGTGACAACTGAATGTCAGTAGAGCCCTTATCAGTGCGCCACTCGCTTATATACGTCACTCGCTTATAAGATACGTTATATCGTTTAGGTCGTTCTATTTATAACAATTGACTATAATTTCTTTAATCTTTATTTTTTTCTCTATAATAGTAGTTTTTTAGCTAAATATAAAAAAGTATTGTCTTAGAATATAATTCTATTTCTTAAAACTACAATATTCTTCTATATAGTAGTATTTTTTCTTATAGTTATAGTATATAATATTAGACTTATTATACAGTTAATATATTAGTTATTAAGCTTAAATAGTATTAATATTTATAAATCTAGATTAAATATTATAAAATATATTTTTATATTATTTCTTCCTTTTATTAATATAATTTCTTTTAATAATTAACTTCTACTCTTCCTTCCTCTATTATTTCCTAATATATAGTTAATTATTAATATAAATAGCTTTAATAATATATTTATTTAAGGCTTTTAGCTTATCTTCCTTATAGAGCTCATCTTTAATATCTTCCTTTAAGCTATTATAAAATAAAGATATTAATCTCACTTTATTAATCCTAGCTTTAATAGTTTTTTTATTAAAATAAGATAATATAGGTTAAAGTAGATTTAGTCTAATATAATCTAGCTAGCTAATGTTAGATATAGACCTCTTTATCTCTATCTTTAAATATCTTTATAAACTCTTCTTTAAAGTATATATAGTCTTTAAAACCTATTACATAAACTCCTATTACTCTTCTAAGATATTCTTAATATAATCCTTTAAAGTACGCTTAAACTATTACATAGCCTATCCTTTAAGTCTAAAAGCTATATATTATATCTTACTATATTTAAAGCTAAACCGATTATTATAGTACTTTATATAAGTAATAGCTTTAATAAGGAAGTATAAGAAATCTTCTTTTTTATCGTTATATTTATTAAAGGCTTTAAGCTTAATCTTTGCTTTATTATAGGACTTAAGTTTATAGTTCGTTTTATTAATAATTTACTAGTTAGCTTTAAATTCCTCCTCGAAGCTAGTAATCTAGTTCTAGAGTTTAATAAATAGTTTCTTAGCTTTTACACTGTTAATAAGAAGCCTAAAAGAGGGTATATTAACTTTAAAGGATATAATATTTATAGTATCTAATATACCTTTATCTAAACTAGAACAGAATTAAAGGGAGTAAATAATTTATAATAAATCGCTTTTAACTATACTTTAAAAAGGTTTACTAAAGGTAAGGTTTAAGGGTTATAATTTATTGAAGCTAAAGGGTTTATAATAAGATAATAATCTAGTCTTAATGTTTACTATATCGAGTAAGTTATAATACATAACTCATATCATTTAAGAACCCCTAGAGTTCTTTAGTTTACTTCTATTTATCTATCTATAGTTAGGAGGTATTTTAATATCCCTGTATATACCTTTCTTCCTTGATCGAAGGATACCTCTATAAGCCTATGATCTGAGATTATAGCTTTATACCCTGATCTAATGATCCGTTCTTGATTGGCTAATATAGGATTATAAATGTTACTTTTGATCCTATCCTGCCAGGAGAGCCTCCTTAGGCTGATTGGTTATCCCTGGCTATTACGCCCTACTAGGTCCTGCCGGTCACTATGCCTGTGATACTTTATATTCTATATAATATAGTTTATAACAATAAAAAAAGATGAAGTCTGAATATAGAATCACTATTATCTCTATTGATAAAAAAGGAAAGCTTATAATAGGATATTAGATTAATCTAGTTAAAGTAACAAGTATTAAATCTAAAGGAGAAAGGATTAATAAACTTAAAGCAGTGAATATTGAAGTAGGAAATAATAAGTTTATCTACTGTAGGGAAAGTATTAAGAATAAAATAATACGTCATGTCCTTTAAAAATATAAAGGGAATATAGCTTTCTAGGCTAAATACTTTATAGGGCTGTTAGACTATAGAACATAGGATTATAAGATTAAACTTAAAGAAGGAGTTTAATTAACGTTTTTTAAGGTTTATTATATTAATAAAAAATAGAATATTAAATTAAAGAAATAGTTCCACAATAACTACTTTACCTATTTGAGTCTATTAACTATATATGTCTATATTTATATTAAAGAGAAAGATAAATAGAAGATAGCGTTTAAAATATCCTATTGATATTTTGAGAATCTGGTGATACTATTTAAGATTATTAATATACTAATAATCTTTTAAAATATAAGTAGTTAATAAACGAAAAAGTAAAAGATAGTCTTTTTAAAGTATGAAATGTCACTAGATAAGGTTAAGATTAAACTATAAAAGATGTAAATATATATATATATATATTAGCTAATATTTATTAGTATGAAGAAGTCTAAAGATTTGATTTATTAACTTTCTTAGATATTTATCTCGAAATTTAAGGAACTTATATGACTAACGTATATTATAAGCGAGTGGATCATATAAGCGAGTGGATCAAATTCTCACGCGACGCGTCTCCCTCTGCCCAACACCAATTTCCTCCACCATCCCAATATGCCTTTAAATTCAGTCGAGCCTAATGTATTTCTTATAGTCGAGGCTCTTAAAAAAGATCCTAAGTTGAGCCTTCGAGCTGTAGTAAAGCTCTATTCTATACCTTATACTACCCTCTATCACCGGTATGCTGGCCGACCTGTACGACGTGATACTACGCCCAACTCGCGCCGGCTTACCGATTCTGAAGAGAAGGCTATTGTTTAATATATAATTAAGCTATCTGAACGAGCATTTCTACCAAGACTTACTGGTATGGAAGATATGGCTAACCAACTACTATATGTATGTGATATGCCCCCTGTTAGCAAGCTCTGGGTATATAACTTTGTCAAATGCTAGCCAGCCCTCTGGATATATTGGTTACGTCGCTATAACTACTAGAGGGCCAAGTATAAGGATCTAAAGGTCATTGGTAGGTAGTTTGCCTTTGTACGAAACGTTAAGGCTAAGTATAGTATTATAGACAACGATATCTATAACTTCGATAAGACTGGGTTTATAATAGGTATTATCTTTATAGGTATAGTAGTTATAACCTTGGATAGCTGTAGTAAGGTAAAGCTAGCCTAGCCTGGTAACTATAAGTAGGCAACTGTGATATAAGGCGTTAATACCCTTGGCTAGGCTATCCCCCCTTTTATCATCTTGGTTATATAGTACCACCTTGCTAACTGGTATACCGAGTACAACCTCCTAGCTGACTGGTATATTATAACCACTAAGAATAGCTGGACTACTAATGCTATAGGCCTAGATTAGATCAAGTACTTCAATTTCTATATAGTACCCTAGGTAAAGGGAAAATACCAGTTATTGATCCTTAATGGCTATAAGAGCTACTACTCAACTAAGTTTAAGCTCTATTACCAGTAGAATAATATTATTATACTCTATATACCTCTATATTTCTCCTACCTCCTCTAGCCACTCGATATTAGCTGTTTTAGGCTATTAAAGTAGGTATATAGCTGCCAGATTAAGGACTTGATATATATATATATCAACTATATAAACAAGCTTAAGTTCCTCTACACCTTTTATATAGCCTTCTTCGCCTCTATTACCAAGAGCAATATCCAGGGTAGCTTTATAGGTATAGGCCTTGTTCTATATAATCTAGAGAGGGTACTTTCTAAGCTAGATATTAAGCTTTCTATACTAATACCACCAACCTTATAGCCTGGTACTCTATAACCTTAGGTCTTCTAGATACCCTATAACCCTTAAGAAGCCGATTCGCAGTTAACACTTATCAAGACTTACATTACCAACCATTAAAACAGCTCCCTAACCTCGATATTGGCTACTATAGACCAGCTTACCAAAGGTACGATAGCTATAATATATAAGGTGGCTCTCCTATGCTCCAAGGTCTCTTCGCTCTGTAAGGCCAACGAGGCACTTAGTAAGCGCCGGAGAGCCAAAAGAATACGTATACGGCTTAGAGGATCACTTGTAGTATAAGATGCAATGGATCTACTAGACCAGAAGGCCGTGGTTGGGGAGGTGGTATAAGAAAAGGAGCCGGATAGTGGTGGTACAGGGGGGGCTTGTACAAAGGTTCGGTGCTGTGGTGTGTACGGCAAGCCTGGCCATAATGCCCATACGTGCCAGGAGGTTGTAGAAGGGTCTGATTCAGCTGTTTCTGATGTAATTGTAGTTGGTTAATAGTGTTGTTATAGTACAATGGAGGATAGTGTTCAGAAGGTAGGGGAAACTGATCCACTCGCTTATATGATCCACTCGCTTATAATATACGTTATTATCTAAGCTTATTAAAAAGGGGATAGAGTGTAAGTAGGGGAATATCTAAATATAAATATTGTAAAGAATCTAATATACTATTTTAAGAGACTTAGTACTTATATTACTAGACTTTAATACATTAAACTATACTATATATAAATTATAATTAGATATAGAATATTAAACTAACTAATAGAGCATTACTCTATAGGAAAATCTAGAAATAGATATAGAGTAGTCAATTTGCTAATAGAAGATTACTCGATAGGGACTTCTCATCTCTTACTACTGTATAAGTTAGCTATATCCATTATTTTCAAGATTATATTAGTTAAGTATGTTACTTTAATCCTATAATTACTTTAATTAATATAGACAGTTTGAGATATATTTTTGACTACTCAATATTTTTAAGTATATTTAAAAGGCCAATACCTTATTTATTACCCAGGTAATAGTAGTTATTATAGAATTAGTTTAGTAGCTTCACAGTCCATATCTAGTATAGTTGATATAATTAATATAGTTAGTATCTCTTGGCATTCCCTTAATTTATACCATCTACTATCGCTATACTATGGACTATATCTTAGTATAACTGGTATTGTTGTCTAAAGCGTTTTAAGTGCTCTTGAATGGTTGTGGTTTCATCGACTTTGGCCTGGAATTGTACTAATTGGATAGTTGATAACTAGAACTAATTAATCTAATATATAATAGAGGCTATATTAAAGTAATTAAATAAATACTCAAGAGTAAAATTTAAAGCTATATGAAACATATATTTCATACTACTAATGTTATAAATATTAAATCTAGATTGCACATTTATCGTAACTCCTTTGCCTTGGCTAGGTTACAGCTCTTATACGATACTTTTAGTGAACCCTTTTAGAGTAACAGACAATTCGTTACAATATAGCGTTGTATCTTACACCATGCTATAAACTCTTTACTATTTGTTATAAGGCCACAGCCCCTAGCATCAGTGTTAGAACAACTCTTACACAGTCTCGTTACATCTGATATGTTCTATGTCTATATAGATATTTCCCACCTGGAAGGTCTCTAAACTCATACTCATTTATAAATGCTCGAGAATGTATTCATATATGGAACTGCCCGTGATCCAGAGACAACACCCGCTGTAAACCCATAACTTGAGCTGGACTTGAAGCCCGAACAATTTTGTTGTGTCTCTCGACTCCTTGCCTGTTCACCTGCCCCACCCCACATTTCGAGGTCCCAATGCCCCGCTCGGCTCGGGACGCCCGTGTCATGCCGAAGGCAGGTAACGACGTAACGCCCCGATCGCTTACTTCTGCTAGTTCGATATACTGCCTCGCCTCATTTATTGCACGCCTTTCGGATTCCGGAGACATAATCGATGACCACAGACTCGGATTACCAATCTCTGCACGGTGCGCGAATCAAGGACACGACCCAGGGCGAGAGTAACGATCACGACCAAATTGAGGTAATGCCACGTGGTGCGGGGCCTCAAGAACCACGCAGTCTTCCCGCGGTCTGCTTCGAGCTCCAGGCCAAGGTCGATGCGCTTCTTTCCGAAAAGACCGATGACCCCGTCCTGCGGAGAGTTCAGGAACAGGTCGGGGTATCGATGAGTGTGATTCGAGATGCTTTGCGCCGCTATGGGTAGGTGCTGGGTTGGAACGATACATGATCAAAGGCCGAGGTGAAGGTGGGCCGGTAGTCGAGTGTCTTCCCGTGATAGAACAAGGCCAGCCGAGCTAACGTCTATCGCCATTGTTATCAAGTTCCGATCAACTCTCACTGTCGTACAACGGCGGCAAAGATTGTCTCGTCCTCCTCGTATTGATCCTCGCCTGTTTGCCCCAATCCCTCTCCCGGCCACAGTCCTCCCCGGAGTCACATCTCGCTCCGATAATTGACCGTGCATCGCCCGCGGGGCCCCAGAGAACGCCGGCATCACATGCCGAATCTCCATCCCAACACCTCCAAGCGATATATATTGTTTCCTCCGACCCGTTCGCCGAAGTTGAGGACTTTGTGGCGGAATCTGCCAAGCAGTACCACCTGGATCTTAAGCGTTATGCGCTCCCCATGCGACCGGCGCTTGAGGCATACTTGCACGAGTGTCCCGGCGTCAAGGCGATCTTCCTCGGCACCCGGCGGACAGATCCGCACGGCGAGTTCCTGACACATTTCGACCCGACTGACGCAGGGTGGCCGCAGTTCATGCGTATTCACCCCGTCATTGACTGGCACTACGTTGATATCTGGGCTGTGAGTCGAATCGAGTCAACGACTAGCGTCGTTCTGCATTACGTGACACGATGTTTGTAACAGGTTACTAACTTCCCCCCGTAGTTCATTAGGCACCTCCAGATACCGTTTTGTGAGCTGTACAACCGAGGCTTCACCTCTCTCGGTGGCGTCACAAACACACGGCCTAACCCGGCCCTGGCGGTGAGTGGGGATACGTCGACGTTCCGGCCAGCGTACGAGCTCAGGGATGACGACGAGGAGCGCCTCGGCCGAGATTAAGGAGAACCTTGCATGTTTAAGCGGCGGGGTGGGTACAGGAACCGTATGGAGGACACCCCCGACTCAACCCTGCTCCCAAGATCGGGGTGCGGTTCCCAGCATGTGCGGCGACGGAACAGGTTTGTAGATTTCGGGCCTCCTTCAACATAGCTATGCTTCATAGAGGATAGAGCGCCATAGAAGCGGCGCCGCGACCCCGGCGGCCGTCGATTCCTCACGGATTACGGCCCCGGAGAGAGGTCCGTGGAGGTCCGTGTGCATATTTTATTTCTTGATTGGAAAATACAAGAGGATAAAACTGTTCAAGACCAGCGTCCCGCAGCTACTACACTGACACTGCATACAGGGACACATGAACACCCATACAACGGCAAACACGGTCTCAGCTTGTCAGAGGTATTTGTTAAACCATATGAATGTACTGCTATGCCTAGTCCTCTGTCAAAGCAAAAGCCCTACCACACGTTACGCTCCGGCTGGCATCACATCTATGTGTACTGCCATGCACCAATAGTCCCGCTCGCCACCGAATTGATCTTCAGGTTAATCGGCAGGCACTCGGCGTACTTTTCGGCGTTCGTCGCATTCTTGGCCACCAAGTTCCACGCCGGGCCACCACCACCAGACGCGCGCGGTGGGCACGCGCCCCAGCCCCAGCCGGCACCGTTCAGGTTGATCAGGCCGCCGCCCTCCAGCGCCGCAAAGCCCGTGGTAACGCTCCCAGACGGAATGTTTGCAGAGTGTGCCTGGGTATAGCCAATATTCCAGTAGGGATCCAGGAACGCCAGCTGACCGCCGGGGACCATGACATTCATGGAGATGCCACCACCGCCAGCAGCGATGATGGTCTTGTCGCCCTTGGGGCACGAGTCCCCGACCTGGTCCGGGCAGTACGACTTCGTCTCGCCGTTGATGGTCCAGTGGAAGTCTGAGGCGGTGACAGGTTTGCCATGAATAGGCAGCCCCGGGTTGTCGGCGGTTAGGGTGAAGGGAATTGACGTGGCGGGCAGGAGGGCGAGCACGTTGTCGGTACATGAGTACATGAACTTGCTGTAGCACGCGCCGGCGCAGTTCGAGAGGGGCTCTCCGGCGGTAATAGGGCAAAGGAACTGGTTTTCGTGGCAGACATACTAGCAGACAACAGACGGTGATGAGCATGTGATTGGTGGTGTGGCGTGTGGCCGTATCCCGGTGGCTTTATGATTCAACGTACCTGAGCTGGGTCGTACTGCGTCTGACCACATGTCTTGAGATCAGCACCGAGGACACCACTAGCCAGCCCGGCAAGGGCAACCGCAGCGAGTGTGAACCGAGACATCTTGTTGAGATAAGGTTTGTCGTTTGTCGGGCGGTCCAGTGAACAGCGGGTATCCGTACAATGGCGCGCAAATCCTCAGTGCGTATGGAACAACGATAAATCGTCGTTCAGTGGTGGCCAAGGACAAGCTTTATAGAATCGCCATCCCCCATCGGCGGGTCATCGTCCCCCGGCACTCGGTGGTTGCTGGACGTTGCATCGCCGACAAGCAACGTGGGGAGAGCCGACAGGGGTACAGACTTGAGTATCTCGTATTTTAAGGTTCCATGAACGTTTTGTCAATTGGAGACGCAAGGCGCTTGTGAACGCAAGCGATTTCCTGGTGAGAGATTACATATCAGCTCAACACGGGTCCGCAACTAGCCCGCGCTGCTTCCGGAGTTAGAACACTCCAATTGACCTGCCATCATCTTGTCCCAAAAGTTCCAAAACATTATTCTTCACGGATAGTGTTGTGTTGTACAACTGTAAATAAGCTCAGAAGTCACCTCTCCCCGGGACAAATCATGACGTTGCGCGAGAATAGCCCCCAATCAAATCCCGAACCGAACAACAGGATCCTGGTGCGCGGCGAGCGCGGGTGCCGAGTGTGGGTGTGATCGACGGCCAAGCTTCTCGTATTCAGCTCCCCCACAACTCGCTAGACGGACGGACCAGCCCGGCTGACGGCAGGGTTGGGCAGGGCGACCGCCAACCCAACAAGGCGCGGCCTTGTTGATGGAGCGCAGAAGAAAGGAAAAGAGAGCGAGTTCCAAAATGGTGTCAAATCTTGGTCCACAGTCGAGTATCCGTAGCCGAGCTGGATCGTGGTGAGTGAGGCACGGGCAGGAGGCAAGAAAAAAGGCAAGGAGGTCATCCGCAAGGTGTGTTGTGTCGGGCAGAACCTGAGAGCAACGTGAAGTGTACTGTACACAGTAGTGTACACTCGCGAAACGGGGACCCTAGCGACTGTCTCTGGGAAACCACCAAGCAAGAGCTGGGTTCCAAAAAAGGGGGCTCCGCGAAACTTTGACCCAGCGATGGACGAGCCAAATCCGCTTCGAAGGTTGTATCCTGGCGTCCTTCACCGACGAACAAGCGCGCAACACACAACCGCCTAAGTCACCGCCTCTGGAACTCCGTCCCGCTCAACGAGGAACGGGACACGTGCACAAAGTGTGGTTCGGCTCCGCCCGCCTTGTCTTGCCCCCAGACAGATACACCAAACGTAACGACGCCACTTGCCGCACGCGGCCGGGCGATATCGGGCGAGAGGGAACGGGTGGGCGGACGGCACGAAGCGAGGGCAGCCACTTAACAACAACGCTAACCACGAATAAGATTGGCATTATGGGCCGCATATGCTGAACAGCGCTGACTGGGAATGTCGGGAGAAAAAGGCCCTCCCCTGACGGACGGCAAGATTAGATAGACAAAGAGCGGAAGCCCCCCACAGCGCTGCCCTGCGCTGCTGTCGTGCAAACTTACGTCGGGCGCCTTCTGCGCCTCTTCAGGCGGCTACTCTTCAGCCGTAGGATATAGCGTTGTTGAAGAACCGCCCTAATATAATCATAGATCCCTTCCCAGAGCAGGGCGATTATAACAACTGCTGTGACCGGGATCGCAATTTTCCAACTACTTAACAGTTAGTGGCTGCCTTGCTCAAAATCAGATTCCACGAAACATGGGGGATGGGGGCTTCACAAGTAACTGATATCCTCCTGGAGGACGGTAAATGGCTCGAAATTCTGCCCAAAATACCCAGTCAAAAACGTCAGAGGTAGAAAAATGATGGTAGCTATAGTGAGTTGCCTCATGGACTCGTTCTGGTGGGCGGAGATGGTGTTGAAGATGAGTCCAATCATGCCGTCGGCTGAGCTTTTGAGCTGGTTTAGGGTGTCCGTGATCAGAACACAATGATCGAGCACGTCTCCGAGGTAGGTGTAGGTCATCGGCGAGATGATGACGCCATGATTCGGATCGAGGAGATGGGACATGATAGCATCTGAGGGAACGTCCGCCTGATGGTCACGGAGGGCGTTGATCAGCGTTGTGATGGGATTAATGAACAACAATATTTTGTTCATCTCGGAGATAAGAATGTAGAGGCTTTTGGTGTGCCCAATATTCGGTCGGTTGAGAACTTCGAGCTCGATATCACCAATTACGTCGCCGTAGCAGGCGATCACGGGAATCGCCAAGTCGATGATCCCGTCTATTATGGCCTGTCCGACCATGGAAGCGTCGCATGACCTGCGGGCCAAGAAGTTAGCGATAGTCCACTGAAAAAGAGCTCTGGTACAAAGTTCATGGTACTTACTGTCGAAGAATGGTATCATTGGTTTGAAGCCGTCGGATGATGGGGGCCTCAATATCCTGCGCTGATTGCTCAAAAAAACTGATGATGCAGTTGTCATCGGTAAGAAACATGGACACCTGTTCACAGGCCACGGCTAGGTGCCTGGAAGCGAGAGCGGAATGCTTCTCCATGTACTTGGTTCGCGGGTCGTTGGGGGAGGCTTGGTAGCGCTGGAGCGTCCGAAGCTGACTGATATCCGCCAGGTCTGAGAATCCGGTGGGTTGAGTCTTGACATAGACCCCAGGAGAGGTAGCGACGGCGTGCTTGGCTAGCTTCGGGTGTTTCTCCTTTTCGTTGTACCCCTTATCACGGACGGCCTTCCTGAAGCGTTTCAACAGCTTCCCAACAGGTTTTCCGCTCTGCCTGCTGAAGGCGCTTTTTCGGCTTCTCGCATCGTCGTCTGATTCCAAATCAGAGTCTGAATCGTCGCTATCCGAGTCATATAGACGGACTAGTTTTTGAAGCGTCAATACGACGAAAGCATGTGTTGGGAACCTGCGAGAAGATCGTTAGCAAACCCAGTCACCATGGTCCGGTACCGCCACCCCGACATACCATTCCGCCTTGGTCCGGTTCCTTGTGTTCATGATATCCTCAATGGCCAACCTATGGAGGTTCTTACTGCGGCCCAGCGTTTGGATAACATCCCAACTCAGCCCATTGACATTGATCCAACGGCATGTTGACCATTCGGGGGCCGGCCGCTCTAGAAACGGAGCCAGTGTCCCGTTGACAAGCTTCTGTATCGAGAGGTGGTCTTGGGAAAAATCGACAACGGTAATATCGCAGGGTGCTTGGAGTGTTGGCATGGAGGCATGGCCGCCGTCGGGTTTGCTTGGATCTACGCCGGGTTCGGCACCGGCTAGACACAGGCTTGTTAATGGTCAAGGTAATAGGCAGTATGGTGCGGGAGGGGATTGTGGTCGAGGCGTCAACATACGATGCCAGCCAGGGCCAAAGTCGAAGTCCTCAAAATCATCGACGGTCTTAAAAGTCCCGGCGCGGGTCATACGGCGCCGTATGCCGGGACTTAGAGCGGCTTCGGCTTCAGTGTCAGAACGGGCGAGGGAGCGCATCGTTGTTTCAATGACCGAGTCGGACTGGGCAGTCCTAGAAAGGCCGGGATCCAAGCTCGACGCATAGTGGATGTGAGAGTCTCCTTCTCCGCTGCTGCTTCCACTTGGATCCTGAGGCGATTGCGCCGTGGGCGGAGATGGAGCGGGACCGGGCGGCGGCCGTGGTGGTTGTGGTTGCGGTTGTGGTGGTGACGAGGAGGTGGTGGTAGTTGCGAAATCGCGCGAGATGGGGGCCGTTCCACCCTCGGACCCTTCGCCGGGCATCTTTAGTTAATTCGAAGGTTGAGCGCAGTCGGAAGAGAATCACGAAACACTCAGTGGGTAGTCGGGTCTGTCTCCTGATGCCAATGGACGAGCCTACTTTGAGTGCAATGTGGGCAATTGGGCTCTAGGTTGAAAGAACATGTTAACAATGCAATACATAAGGATGCTCCCGGCTATGTAAGGTACCTAGGAAGATGGACATGTTGGTGACCGCAGACGCGGCACATGGAGGTGCCAGGGGCACAGCAGCAATCTGCACGATACCGTGGGTTAACCACAGGGCTGCATGCTGCACGCGAAATTTAAGTGGGTCCCTGGATGTCCGAAACCAACCCTCCATTCGCCCCTGGTACCTGGCCATGCTGGCCAAGCTGGCGTGCCTGGTTCACCTGAGTCCTCTCCTTGGCCGTCACAACATTGGCCAATCACTCTGCAAGACATTGACCAAGGGGGAAATGCCGGCACACGGCAACGACGCCGAGCATGAGGCTGAGACAATGAAACGTCCGTCAAAAGTGTTGGGGTGTCAAGTTTAACGTTATATTTAGACCAACCAACTGTCGACCTGTTTTGGGCAAAGCCCACAATGAGAATACGCCCATTTCTCAACATGAACGAGAGTGTACCGTATAATAAACGCACAGTTACGGATAACGCTGCCGTCCCTCAATCTCAACGGTTTTGAAAGTCGCTGTTTATGCTCAGGGGTAGCGGAACAGACGGCTCACTCCATGTCCAGTTATGATCGAGTCTTAGTGGTAGTATCACATCCCGCTCTAAACATCCCTAAAGATACATTTTGACAACACCCCAGATATGTACGATAGGAGGTTAGTAGGCCCGGAACCCGGAAAGCCCAAGCCGCGATGTGAACCTCATGAGTTCCGTACTATATGGATGAGTTAGGTAGATAGGTAACCCATGCTTTGAAAATGAAAACCACCGGCCCTTTTGCACTTACTATTGACCACCCATTAACAAGCCCGTTCTTTCCCTCTACCACATATGCCCTCTGCATATTTCCTGTACTTGGCAAACCACCTTTTCCCCTCGGGATGATAACCTAAGCCAAAACTTGAGAAATCAGAATGCGAGACTTCTAACGGTCCTTTGAGCAAGGGACACAGAGTCGCTCCCGGCCCAGCTTCTGGGCAAGAAAACTTCTCGCCTCAACATTTACTTACATCCAACCTACGAGATAAAGTGCTTGACTTCTGCGCCTCTCTTTTTGGGCACTTTAGGCCAATGCGCGCTCACCGTTTACAGGCGAAGAGATATCACAACTGCTGCCGGTTTGCCGGACTCTTTCCCACTAACCTCATCACATCCTCGCGGATTTCTTCCATGATCAACAAACTAACCTCTTTGGCATCCTGTTGTTCCCCAAGCCTGGGCGGGTATGCCAAAGCCATCTAACTAGAATTCCGCGTATGGAAACTCCCTCGACATCTGAAATCCTACATTTCTTGCCGCAACTCAACTTTATTTCCAATTACCATAAACCCCGACTTGCTTAACTTCACTCTCCGCTCTGCATTGAAGCTAACAATCCTAGTTCACCACCAGATCGGTGAAAGCAGGGCATTCTTTGGGTTAGACTGCCCGTTTATCGAGAGAATGCCGACAGAATAACCACCGTACCTGAACTACGGTCGCAACTACATCAGAACTGATAATTTCATATTTACCCCAACACCGGACCGGTGGGACCTCCTGCAAGTTTCTACCTTCCTCGGAAGTTTCAAGTTTAGCCTCGTCTGTGTTTTTTCCACCCTTCCACTTTCTCATATTATCCTGCTTCTCGGGTCCCATCCCACTCTTTCAGACCAACCATGGCCGCTCCACCAGATGAGGCCGCCGGTGCGGACGGCGCTGCGCCCGTCAGCCAGTGTCTTGAGATTCCCAGAGCTCAATCTTCCGACACATTCGGATCATATCCCACGCCGCCGCCAAGTACGTGCCCCCCTAGCCCTGCTGTCGAGTTACTAGTTTTATTCTGCCCCTGGGGGTGTGCTAATACAAAACAGGTACCCGTAAGCCAACCAGCGAGGCCCCAGCCGCACTTTCGGGTATGAAGCGGAAGAGTGACAATGGCACCGAGAGCAGCCATGACGCCAAAAGACACCAGCCAGAGCAACACACCGGCTCATCACCGGAACCCTAGCCTGCTGGGCCACACACACCCGTCAAGAACCACCAAGACGATGAGTTATCGATGGTTCCGGACAAAAAGGGACCGGACACAATCCCATCTCTGCCCGCCGGCCTCGGCCATTCGGATGGGGCGATGCCAGGACAGGACACATATGGTGACGATCCAAAAGCCGAGCAAGATCGTAAGCAGCTCGGAGAGGCAGTGTCATCATTCGGCCCTGGACGGTGCAAGCAGGCGGAGGGAAAATGGAAGCTCGAGGAATTTGGGACATCTCTCCATGACCACCAGGTAATCGGAGTGTCCTGGATGCTGAGCCAAGAACATCAAGAGACCGCCCCTCAAGGGGGTATTCTTGCGGATGAGATGGGCCTCGGAAAGACGATTCAGGTCCTAGCTTGCATGTCTCAAAACAAGCCACCGAAGAGAGCTAAGCAAGCATCAACTCTCATCATTGTGCCAAAGAGACTCCTGGAGCAGTGGGAGGAGGAAATCAAGAATCACATGGTAGGTCGAAATTGGAAAGATGCCATTATCTACAGCGCAAAGAAGGGATTGAAAAGGGTGGATATGGAGAAGTTTAAAATCATGTAAGCTCCGAATTTCTTATTGTTGCAGTGCATCCGTCCCCACAAGAGCTGGACTGACATTAGGTTTCAGCCTCACGAATTATGCTCAGGTCCAACGGCAACTACCTTCGGGTAAAAGACTAGCGGAGGTTGAGGAACTAAAGCAAGATGGCGACGAGAAGTGGAAATCCGTCCTCAAAAAGCATTGCAAGGGTCCTCTATTCGAAATTGACTGGTTCCGCGTTGTCCTTGACGAGGCCCACTATATCAATAACAGGGACAGCAAATGTAAGTCTTCAAGTTCTTCCACATCCTGTGGCAAGTCTTACTCTACCAAGTACACCATTCTGACCGACAAGCAGCTTCAAGGGCGTGCAGGCTTCTCTGCAAGAAGTATAGCTGGGCTCTGACCGGCACCCCCATGACGAGACGGACGGTGGGTTTGTTTCCTGGTAGGAGGCTGATATGTTTGCTGACTACCTGGATTTGCAGAGCTCTTCCCGTATCTTGACTTTGTCAGGTCTATGGTAGAGGGCTACGGTGACTTTCGAGCCTCTATGGGTGATGCCGGCGATGTAAGTTTACACCTATCCGTACGGGATATCCTCAGTCCCGCTCATATGGGGAAAAGGAACAACAGAAGGCACAACTTCGGGCAACCTACAACGATATGTCACTGAAACGGTAAGTTGATAAAACCCCTCGCGTGGCCGCACCTTCCCAAACCCCACCTCATGGCCTCTGCTACAGCCAATTTGCTGCTAGATCGCTGACGCCTAGGATTGAAGATGTGCCGAGGATAGATTTATGGGTTGGCCAATTCTCCCAGTCCCCGAACGCCAGCCGCCCGAGGTGCTTATAGTCAAGTTCTCGCCTCTCGAGGAGCAGATTCACAAAAGGTTCCAGGCTGAGCTCAAATCCCTCCGCGAGACGCCGGGCAATCAAAGGCCGCCTGGGCGAATTAGGGAGCTGTTGAACTCCATGAGATTTTTCCCATCCCATCCGGCACTGATCGATCCCAACTTTTTATCTACCCCTTTGAACCCGGCCCAAGCTCAAGAGAACTCGGGATTTGTGGGCAGGGGATGGTGTGGTTTACGGGGACAAAGGGGACAGCGACAATACGGGGAGGACTACCAGCCACCTGGAGAATGTCGAGAATCAGGACTCCGCTGGCGACAGGATGGTGATAC
The DNA here is from genome assembly GCF_033296635.1 of Dichotomopilus funicola. Taxonomy (NCBI): domain Eukaryota; kingdom Fungi; phylum Ascomycota; class Sordariomycetes; order Sordariales; family Chaetomiaceae; genus Dichotomopilus; species Dichotomopilus funicola. The sequence continues at coordinate 26,393 of NW_026944026.1, forward strand.
CCGGAGACACTATAGATCGGAAGCATACTGACACCGAAGAAACACGCGGCCACGCTGAGGGAGGGGACACGGGCACACCCAAGCGCAGCATGGCCATCTTCACTATTTCTGTAGGTCTTGCCGCAACGTACTAGCCCGGCCCCACATGACGGAGGTAAGAGAGAGCTTTGAGTCCCTTTCCCAGGACTGGACTTGGGATATGGGATGAGGAGCAACTGCTGACGTTGTTGGCGCGGGGCGCCTATATAGTGCGGCCACCCGTTTTGCAAGATTTGCCTGGCGAACCTTCTGCGGAAATCAGGGAAGTGCCCTGACTGCGGCAAAGACTTGACAAACGGATATGAGGTAACAGGGGGTGAATGCTACAACCAGCCCCTGGGATACTTCAAAAAGGTAAAGAGGGCGGTTGGGGGAAATCGTCTGGGTCCCAAGGGAAACAAGAAACGCGTGCGGAAGCCTGGAGACGACGAGCTCGGCATACAGCCGCGGCTAAATCCCAAGACCCCGGTCAAGAAGGCGAAGCGTGGGGGAAAGAAAAGGGCAGCAAAAGGAAAGAAGCGAGCGATCAAGGGTGCGGGCACGCTCAGACATGTCGGGCGCAACGCAGGGACTTTCCTGAGAGATTGCGACAAAAGACCTTGGGAACCCATCCCACACTGTGCCAAGACGAAGGCAGCTATAGACCTGATCTTGAAGTGGTAGGTATTCATTTGTCCACTCTTGTGGCGAGAGGTTGTTAGGGTAGGTGGATGGTGGATGGCTGACACGGTTACCAAACAGGCACAAGGAGGCACCGGACGACAAGATCATCGGTACGTAACTAAACCCAGTTGCTATTGGTTGATAGCGGGGACTTGGAAAAAAGGAAGAAGAAGAGGCTAATTGTAGACTAATACAGTGTTCGCGCAGTGGATTCCAATCCTGGCTATCTTGGGCAGGATGGTCTTCCAGAATGGGTTCAAGTTCGTCTACCTCTGGGGCGAGATGAACCCCATCCGACAGGATATGTGTATCCGGGCTTTCCAGGAGAACCCGGACATCAAGATCTTGGTAAGCCAACCCGCGCCTATAACTACCGTAGGTTTCAGCAGCTAGTTAGGACACGGACAACTAATCTACTAACACGGTCCGCAGCTCATCTCGGTCACCTGCGGCGCTCACGGTCTCAACCTGACCGTAGCCAACCGCGTGATTATGTATGATCACTGGTGGCATGAAGGTTGGGAGCGCCAGGCGTTTGCCCGAGTCCACCGCATCGGGCAGCAGAAGCAGGTGCATACTGCCAGGTTACTGGTTGCGGGATCCATGGACGAAACCGTCCTTAACATCCAAGCTAGGAAGCGGGAAGCCATTGCTGCTGCTGTGGGTTGTCGGCGCGGCGATGAAGAGTGTGGCGTGACCATGGACGAGATATGTGAGGCCCTGGGTGGGGAAAAGGGGGATCTTTCGAGCGAAGATTTGGAAGTGATGTAACTGACGAGATCCAAGAGAGCGGACGTGAGTGATGGGGAGAGAAGTGATGATGAGTACGATGCGGACTCGGAGAGTGATGTGGATGAGGGGGGCGAGGAGGATCCCGACGATGAGGATTACCGTAACGAGAGCGACCCTAACACCGACAGTGAGTCTTCGGGTGACTCGTCGGAAGACGATGAGTAAGGAGGTGGACTACGCGTTTATGGAGGGGGGGGCTTGTCGTTCCCGGATTACGCCCAGGGAAAGGGCCGACGGCATGGCATGGAACAACACCGCATAGGAGTCTTTAATTTTCCTTTTCCTTCTTCTTTTCTTTCTTTTATTATTGCTGAAGACCCCCTCCCAGCACCATCCGGCACGATTCAGCACCATTCGCGGTCGATTTGTTATTTTCTCTTTGCCGATTTAGCCAGGCATTCGCGCATCTAGGGCTATTTCACCGTGGGTCATTTACGACGACGGATGAAGACCTAAAAGTTCGCTTAAGAGGAGGTGGAAAGGACCGGGGATTTATTTCTGCCTATTACCTAGTTTCTCAAAGCTACAATCAATGAGTTTATTACAGGCTACGAACTCTTCCTGGAGTGAGCATAGGCCTCTTAGGCACAAGGACCCTACGAGTCGGCATTCACCCCAAGGGTCTCCTTCTCTTCCTCGTCAAGAAGTCCTAGAGCTTGCCTGCGTGTGGGAGCATTGGGATTAAAGTACGGGACCTCGGCAAGCGAGGTGACTCGAGTTCCGTGGCGTGGATGTCGTCCGCCGTAGTCCCAGCTCGCATTGTGAATGGTGATTCTGTCGGTTGTCGGTCAGTCAGTCAGGGGCTGTTAAACCTCCAAACAGCTACTAGACATTTAAAGAGAAATACGACAAGGGATTACTGACCTGTTATCCCACAAGGCGCTCGTACCCGGTGTCCACCGGAACCGGACCTGGATATCCACGTTCCTCTCATACACATCCAACAAATACCCCAACACCAAGTCACTCTCGGCCTGGTCCAACCCCACAATCCGTACCGTCATCGACCGGTTTACCCACAGCGCCTTCCACCCCGTCGCTGGATGCACCCTCACCAGGGGGTGCTCCCTCTCGACAAACTTGGGCCCAGCCCCAGGGTTCTCCCGGTCCAAATACGCATGCGCCGAGCGATAGACGGCCTTCTTCCCGTCAATAAACGCCCGGAACGCGGGCGAGAGTTTCTCGTAGGCGCCGTAGCCCGATGCCCAGAGGGTATCGCCGCCGAGAGGGGGGACGGTGTCGTTGTGGAGGTGGGTGATGCCTGCGGGCTGACGCTCGTGGACGAGATCGGTGTGCCATTGGGAAGCGCCCCCGGGACGGCGGAAGGTGGAGGTTCGGCCTAGGTCTTGGGCTTGCAGGTCGGGCCAGATCACGGTTACGCCGGGGAGTTGTGGGACTTGGGGACCTTGGGGCTGTGCGTGTCGTGTTAGCTAGGCTTTTCTGGGCAGGTTTGACAGATTAACGAGTTTGAAGGGTTAAACAGATGGCAAAATTCAGGGGAATCTGTGAGAATTCTGAGGAAAAAAGAAAGGGGGGTTGCTTACATGGACTTCAACCTCGCCGAACCATTCGCCGAGCTCCTTCTGTTTCTGGGGTGTAAGGTCCTGGTCTCGCAAAAATACGACGCTCCGCTCAGCAATAAGCAGAGCCAGCTCGTCTCGCTGCTCGGGGGTGAGGTCCTTGAGCTGGATGCCCTCGATCTCCGTCCCAATATGGGTGGTGAGATCGGTCACCTTGGTCGCGGCCGAGAGCAAGTTCTTCTTAGACTTGTCGGCTCTAGCACCAGCATCCTGATAGTGGCGTTCTTCGCCGCGAATCTTGTAGACCTCTTGCAGATACAGAGGAGCGACGGGCCGGTAGGGGTAACCGCCCGAGAGGTCGATGCCGGCCTTGGTCAGCCGCTGGAGGGCGGGTTCAGGGAGGTCGAGGCTGTTCTTTTTGGGCCGGACGGGCTCCGCGACAGTGTCAATGGTGGATGCTGGCGCCATGGTTGTTGTTGGGTCGAGACTTGATGTGAGCTCTCGGAGGGGAAGGGGTGTTGAGCTGTCCTACCTATACCTAGGTACCAGATGATAAGTACTGCATCATGACCTCTACACTCTTGAGGATGTTAAATATTCCGAAACCCACCATCCACCCTCCCTCCTGCCTATCTTGTACAGATTCTGTGAGGCAGAGCGATAGACGTTGGCCCGGTTTGATCGGTTTGTGTGGGGGATTATCAATCATGCTTCTCCAAATCCGCGATTGACCATACAAAAGCTGATGCATTTTCGATGGTCTCATGCGCAATCGATATGGCGAAACTGCACCTCACCCCGCGTCCGGGTAGCACTTCCGCGAGATCGTGCTTTGAAGACCCCAACAATCCCGAGGAAGCCGGATAACTAGTACATTTTGTGCCCACATATGGATTGTTGGTGTCATGATCGGCTCGTATCGTGTGCTCGTTCTCGGCGGATTGAGGGGTTGTATCACGACAACATGGGGAATCCTTCGTTCCGTCTCATGTCACGGGAAAGCCGGCAGTGAAAAAGACTTATCTCCCCCCCTCCTTGGGGAAATGTGTGACTGAGAAAGTCACCAACTGTCAATTTACTAATCTAATACCCTTCGGTGGTACAGTACACTAACTATCCCAAGGTACTGCCCTCCTAACCTCAACGACCTGCCTTCTCCTCATTCTCAGAGGTTTACTTACCAGCAAGCTGAAAACTACTTGCAAATTTCAGAGCTTGGAACCACAGGTTTGGCTATTGTTATATATACGGATCGGGGAATCGGCACAAGTAAACAACCAGCAGCGACTGCCTCTAGATAATCTCCCCAGACGAAACCCGCCATGGACTCCTTATTGACTTCCTTACCAACTGCACCATCCACGCCTCCTCAACAACACGACCATGAGCACGGCCAAAAACCCCCCAACTCCTTCCATCCCAATAGCACCGTAGCCGTCATAGGCGCGGGCATCAGCGGCGTCTGCGCAGCTGCCCATCTGCTACAACAAGGTCTGCACGTGACGGTCTTTGAACGTTCGAGCATTGCGGGCGGGGTCTGGCATTACGACCCGCGCACTGCACCGGATCCGCCGTATCCTAACAGTGTGCCTTCGAAGGGGGATCACTTTTACGACTATGGCTATTATCGGGGGGGTCCGCATGCCGTGGTGCCTGGGGTGAAGGGGAGTGGGTATGTAACTCCACCTCCTGAGCGTGTTCTAACGGGAGAGAAAGGGGGAGAAGAAGGCGAACCTGGCAGTGGCAGTGGTTATGGTGATGATGATCGTGGCCATGAGGAAGAAGTGGATGAGGCTTGGGATATTGCGACGGAAACCCCCTTTTTTGACGGGGAAGTCCATTTTTCGCCGCCTGGCCCTTGCTACGCCGGGCTGAAGAACAACGTGCCAACTCACCTCATGGCTAGCTCCTTGGAGACATGGCCCGAGGACACCGAGGCATTCATCAACCAACGCTACATCGAAGAGTACGTCCAGAAACTAGCCAAGAACCACGGGGTAGATGAGGCCACCCAGTTCCACACTCGCGTGGACGATGTCCGGAAAACACCTGATGGGAGAAAGTGGCAAATTCGCTCGGTCTCGCTGGAAAAGGGGGCCGAGGGGGGTAATAAACAGCAACAACAACAGCAGCAACAACGACAACCCCGGCTTACCGAGCAGACCGCCCTATTCGACCTCGTTGTTGTCGCTTCCGGGCACTACAACATGCCGCGCATCCCTCCTACCCCTGGCCTAGACACCTGGAAAGCACACTACCCCGACCGCATCACTCACTCTAAGCAATACCGGTCTCCTGAACCCTACCGCGGAAAACACGTGCTCGTCATCGGCGCCAGCGTGTCTGCGATGGACATTTGCCGTGAATTAGACGGCGTGGCTGCCCACATCACTCAGAGCGTGCGAGGCGGGAAGTTTGATCTCCCAGCCTCGTTGTTGCCTGAGAGTGTCGTGCGCGTGGGCGCCATCGCCGAGTTCACGCTCCCTCAGGACCTCTCAACAACCCACAGTAGCAACCCCTTACCCCCCAAAGCGCCCATCCCAGGCCACGTCCGCCTCCTCGACCAACCGCAGGATACGAGCAGCAGCAGCAGCAGCAGTAACAACATCCCCCCCATCCACCACGTTATCCTAGCCACCGGCTACATCACCTCCTACCCCTTTCTCCACCACCTCCACTCCGACACCTCCCCAGCCCACACCGCAGCCGGCACCCACCTCGTAGTCACCGCCGAAGGCGAGATGGCACACAATCTCCACCGCGACATCTTCTACATCCCCGACCCAACACTTACCTTCATCGGCGTGCCCTACTACGTGGCCACCTTCTCGCTGTTCGATTTCCAAGCCCAGGCTCTGGCGCGGGTGTTTGCGGGCAAGGCGCGCCTGCCGGACCATGCCCAGATGCGGGCGGAGTATGACAAGCGGGTGGAGGAGAAGGGGCTGGGTCGTGGGTTTCACTCGCTGCAGGCGCCTGGGCTGGAGGTTGCGTATGTCCAGGAACTGGTGGACTGGGTGAATGCGGATGGGGCGGCGGCGGGGGAACCGTTGATGCGGGCGCATGGGGAGGAGTGGAAGAGGGGGTATGAGGAGTTGAAGGCTAAGATGACGGGCTTTCTTAAGTCGGGCCGCGGGGGCGGTGTCGATTCTGGGGATGTCAAGTCGTAAAAGGACGGGGTCGGTCAGGAGATTCAAAAGACCGAGTCTTTCATGATGAGTGTCAAGCATTGGCTGACGCTATTCAGGGGTATTTTACAACCGGCACAAACATCCTTCAGGGGTAATCAATAAATGGTGTCAAAGAGAATCTCGTAACTGTAATTATATGGTTTAATTAGTTTAGCCCCTAATTGCACACTCAACAAAGAACACCACCAGGATACAATGCGTCAAGACACAAAAGAAAACCTCGAGTAAAATAGACATTGTCGAGTGAGAATGGGTCGCAGGGCTGGACACAAAACTCCTCGACAATGGCTTAGTCCCAGCGAATACTCGGGTGTCCAAGAACTCTTTGTTTCCTTCACTCGCGGGTCAAAGGTGGTAGCAACCCAAAATAACCACTCCGGGTGTCGATTGCTCTTCCGTTACAGACGAGTGAGCTGCACTTAAAGGGAGCAAACCCGGCTCGACAATGCGGCTCGAGGATCATCCTCGTGTCAACAGATCTCCGCGATAGCAGTACAGCATGTCCACTGGTTTAAAAAGCAGATACCATCTCAGCCTGATCTTGATAACGAGCGCCAAACCAGGCGGCTGTTCCACAAACAAACATGGGTACCAGATCAAAACAGCCTACTAAACCAAAACAGGCTCCCGAATCAAAATCTTCACCCGAATCAAAACAGTCTACCAAATCAAAACAGCCTACCAAATCAGAACAGCCTCCCGAATCAAAAAAGTCTACCATATCAAAGCGGTCTACCACATCGAAGCCGGGAAGCGGGCCGAAAATAACAGAGGTCCAGGAGGGCTCGCCAAAGCCGTTTGCCTTTGAATATGTACCTGTCTCCGATGAAAAGACGTATGATGACTGCTATGAGAAATCAATCCTGAGAAACACGCAACTCCATCTCGTCTACAACAAAGACAAGGTGTTGGTGGGGCTGCGTTGTCCCCTGTATGTGTACAACTGGTCCGTACATGGGGTCTTGCCGCCAGAGCACCCGAAGCCGGGTCCAGAACTGGAGAATTCATTGAGGGAAGCAATCGTGTTGCGGTTCCCCAAGATTCCTCCGGAGGAGGGGACACAGGTCGCGAAGTTCGCGCTCGCCGACCCTGACCGCGTCGGCCACGCAACTCAGCATTCTCTAGACACACGCGCCGAGTTTGCAGTGGAAGCGTGGGTCCGCCACAAAAAAACCGATTACGAGAGCCTCCTTCGCTCGGGGATGGATAGGAAGAAAGCGCTATTGATAATTCGGCCCCAGTGGCAGCAACAGTTAGCAGAGTGGCGCGGACCGCGTACTAGGAAGGAGCCGGGGGCGCGCCCTCGAAACGCCGCTACAGACAAAGTTACAAAGGAAGCCAAGGCAAAGGCGGCGCTCGTCCAAGCCATACGGACCCTGAAAGCCTTGGTGGGCGACCCGGATCACACACCCGGTGGCCGGTCTCGGAGCCGCCGGGGGGCTCTCCCGTCCTCCACCCTAGCCGCCGCCGTGACCACGGGGCGCTACAACACCAGGCGGCGCGCCAAACTCGCTGCCCGCGCTGCCGCCCAACAGAGGATTATGGAGACCCGGGCCCCCGTGACCGCCTCCGGGTATGTCGATGGCTTCGATGAGGATGTTGGCACTTTTTACGACGACGACGACGACGACGTCTTAATGTTGGATGATCTGGAAGACTGGTACAGCGACTGGTCCGGTGCGTCCGGTTTTACTGAGTGAGCGGGTGCCTGGGGGTTTGGGTAAGAGTGATACTTGATGGGAGTTGGTTTTTGCATTTTTCTTCCATTTTGTTTTTGTTTTAAAACGCGGGATGCATGCTGCTACTAGTGTGATAAAAAAAGGGGGGAAAGGGGGTCATTACGCTTCGTATTGTATGAAAACGCGGGGGGTACAGTACGTTGTACTTACCTATGGAGGGATAAACTTGGGATGGGGAGAGCAAGCTGAGCACTCTCTTACGTACTTCAAGTTATTTAAAGGTTCCTCTTTCCCCTTTTCTTGTCTTCTTGCATGCTTGAGGTACTTTCGAACAAACGGAAGGCGCTACCCCAGGCAGCTCCACGCGATTCGGTGTGAAACCATGTGGTTGACTTTTGACTTCCCGCCTTTATCGCTCAGGCGGCTTGATGTGATTGGTGATTACTTGCTGCATTTCCACGTTGTGTCTTCGGTTTGCTTTTGTCCTGTCTCACCCGCATGAAGCGAGTCTGATTCTGCCGTGGCTTGCTGTAACTTGGTCACATTTTATGTGTCGGGTTTGAGGTTGATGATGGAGGAGTGAGAGCGGGGCTCCACCTCAACCCCACGAGGCTGCCGTGGAGTGAGAACCTTGATGGCCAGCTCCTGTGGGGCTGCCCTGCCCTTCTCTTTTTGCCCCACAGCCCCACGAGCCCACACGCCGCAAATCCGGATATCGCGCTTCGAACTCACCACTCATCGGCCGGCTATTCTTGCGTTCCTCGTTTTGTGTTGGCGGCACGGCGGGCAGAGATCCCACCAAACCCGGGCTTCGAACAATGGCCGGCTTGCCAAGGAATCCGACTCGGTGTTGAAGAGGGGAGGGAAGTGTGGCTTCTGTGGCCGTCAAGGTGCCCAATGTGCCAAACCCACTCAGCTCATCCTGCAGTGCGCCGGCCATGCAAAGGGAATTTGACAAAGGCCGCAGTGATTTTTTTCTTCCTCTTCCCTGGTCCCGCGCCATCAAGGTCCTCAAAGATTATGTTTTCCTATTTCTTTTTTCTGGGATTCCCTTCCGATATGGCCGGTCCAAAAGTTGATTGTTATGTTCATTTTTTGTTACAACAATAAAACACTGACTTTTTTTGTCAAGTAGAACTGGGAGGCTTCGAGAAAACAAAGCGCACGACATCGGCGCCTGGCTGTTTCGGGGTATTCCACTCATTTTGACGTCTTGGCTGTTGGGCTGCTTGTGTGGGCTGACGAAAACGCCGCTTTTCATAGGGCCTGGCCATCAAGGTTCTCAAACCCGCCAGCACGCATCCACACCCCTGGTAGCCCCCCACCCTCCTTCTCACTCACTCACCTTCCCATCACTCCCGCTTGTCAGGCCGCGGTCTCACTCGGCCACAGACTTAACTCGGCCGTTTCCCTTCCTATTTCTTCGTCCCGCCGTCGTGATCCAACCCCCGAGATCTCGAGCTTTTCCCCTGTCTCACTCGGCCTTGACGACGCCGTCGATCGCACCCAACATCACGACAGAGGCCGGGCGTTCCCTTATCAGCTAACGGAGCCTTATTTTCCCCACTCAACCGCCGTCCCAACACAACTATCTGCAGGGCACGGCCTTAAGCGGCCCACCAACGGAGTCTTCAAAAGCCCCTTCCGCAAGGCTGTCTTTGTCTCTTGATTCTTCCGGGCACCACCTCGCCGAGGACGCGGCAGGGGTCTTTTTCTGCTACAGCAACAGCGGAGAGTGCGGCATACGTCAACGATGTATCGGCATCTTCACCGGGCGATTCTGGCCGCCCGGGCCGAGGAAAACGGCGCCGATGCCGTGCCGGAGTGTGAGATCTCGTCGGCAAGCACCGACTATTTAGGCTTGAGGATAGCCTCTATCTTCGTCATCCTGGTCGGCTCGGCCATCGGTACCCTCCTACCTGTTTTTCTGGCCAAGACCTCGAGGCTACGAGTACCCAAGTTATGTTTCTTCATCGCCAAGTACTTTGGCACCGGCGTTATTCTTGCCACTGCCTGGATGCATCTCCTATCCCCGGCTTCTGATAACCTCCGCGACGAGTGTCTGGCCAACATCTTGCCGGACTACGACTGGGCCATGGCTATCGCGCTCATGACCGTCATGGTTATGTTCCTCCTCGAAATTATTGTCTCTCGCTTTGACTTTGGCTTCGGCTCTTCCCATGGCCACAGCCACAGCCACGGTCACAGCCACGGCCACAGCGGCACCCACGAGCATGAGACCAAGGGCTCCCACGACGACGAGCCCAGCAGCAAGCGTCAGTCCCATGACGTCGAGTCCGCTACTAAGGCGGGTAACGACAACGGCAATGGCAACAGTAGCGGCAGTGGTGGCAACTTCTTCGACTCTAGCCGGATCCCAGTCCGCCGTGACGACGTTAGCTACCCGCCCGGCGGCGGCGACCATCTTGGCCACCAGCGTGACCATGTCGAGGGCGACGAGCACGCCAATTACGCGGCACAAATCACCGCCATCTTCATTCTCGAGTTCGGCGTCATCTTTCACTCCATCTTCATCGGTTTGACCCTGGCCGTAACCGACAACTTCGTCATCCTCTTCGTCGTCCTCGTCTTCCACCAGACCTTTGAAGGCCTCGGTCTCGGCGCCCGTCTCGGTATGGCCACCTGGCCGACCCACGGCACTCGCCGCTGGACACCTTATATCCTCGGCTCCCTGTACGCCATCAGCACCCCCTTCGCCATCGGTATGGGCCTCGTGGCTAGCCGCTCGCTTGCCCTTGAAGCGGCCACCAGCCGCGTGGTCAACGGCGTGTTTGACGCGATCAGCGGTGGTATTCTCATGTACACGGCCCTTGTCGAGCTGGTTGCACACGAGTTCATGTTTAACCCTGAAATGCGCAAGGCGGGGCTGGGCATGCAGCTCGCAGCGTACGGGTGTGTGGTGGTCGGTGTTGGGTTGATGGCACTTTTAGCGAATTGGGCTTGATAAAGGCGCAGGATAACGGAAAAGGAGTTGGGGAGTTAAATTTAATTTGCGGTTGGGTTTTCTTAGCGTGTCAATACTATACCCTTAATCTACTATCGTCAATACCTACCTAACCTTGCGTTTAAGAATTGATGTGGGGTGTTTGGGATCATGCTACAAGATCCCCTTGGCTCTTTATACACATTGATATGTATTCGGCTGGGGATACCGTTGGTGATAAAGTAAGGGATCGGTCATCCTTATTGCACATAAAAACTAACGGCCAACCCACAGCTGAATACCCCGCCATAACACATGCCACATGCCACATGCCCCTTTCGTCCTTTAACATCACGCTTATTGGCTGCTGTCCAACAACAGACACGCCTCGTGGCAACCATTCAATTACCACGTGGTAAATCCGCCTGGGCTTGTGCATATCCCGTGTTCCAGATGATCTTCGCCTCGCAACAAGTACTGGGTAGTGGGTACGATGGTATGGGCCGATGCGGAACTCGATGAGCTCGGAGATAGGGACCTGAGTTTTGGACCCTGATCTGTATTGGAGAACAAAGGGGCAAAAGGAGGCTCTGAAGAAACCGACCGCGTCATGCAACTACTGAGTAAAAAAGCTCCTTTGTTGAAGCTCCTTTGTTGAGGCTAACTTGTATTGATCGTGGTCGCGCTAAATAAAGCAACGCACGCCCCCTGGATGCCGTCCATAACACCGAAACCAAACTTGATCCGGCCATCTATTGTCCCGCAACATATTCCCAATTCCTGACCCCATTTTATACCCTCGCCGGTTCAACCGCACAGCACTCCCAATCTACCGAAATTCGGGCTTCAGCGTCCAAATTCCCCGCATACTCGACCCCCTTTTCTCCATTTTCGCCACTTTCCCCAGCGCCAGCTTAAACTCATCCGCCTGTCGTGAACCCGCACAATACTGATTGAAATGGTCCACCAGCAGTTTCGACGGCACATGTCCGTTATGCCGCCGAATAAACTCGGGTATCATCCTCTCAAAGTCCCTCGCGCGCAGGTTTTGGGCTTGCTCACCCGTTATAGGGGTGCCCGCCCTTGAACCGCCGGCAGGACTAGCCGATCCCGAACCAAGGCCCTGTCGGCTGGCCACACCGGCTAGGATAGCCGCTGATCCCGGGCCGCGATGACCGCGACGGATGTTGGTTGGCCGACCGGCCTCGCCAACCTCGCCCGTCCAGGTCACCGTGCCTATGGGCACGTTGCGGGCTTGCTCACCGGCTCGGCGGAGACTGATCGCAGCCTGGGCAGCGATGCGGTTGGCTTCCTGCTGAAGCATCTTGCGGTCAGCCTGGACAGCCTTTTTGCCGTTGATGATCTCGTCGTGTTCGAGTGCGCTGTGCACAGCGGATCCGGCGAAGAGGCCCTCCATGAGCCGGTCTTCCTCGTTCGGGGGCGGCGCGGAGGGGTTTTCGTAGGTTTCTAGACCTGCGATGCCGTCGATCGTGCGGAGCATGTTTTCTTGGTCATCGCCGTCCGCACTCGCTGTTTCCGTCGGCGGTGCTTCGTTAGGCTCGGGTTTAGGAGCCGATTTGTCCCGAAGGTGCTTTGGGATGGGAGGTGCGGCATCGCGCCCAGGCAGAACCAGTTGCTGTGGGTCGGCACGCTTGAAATTCTTCACATCGCTTCCCTTGAATATCTCACTGGTTTCTGTGACGCCGTCCTCGTATGAACTGAGGGTGAAGAGATCGTGTAAGTCGCTTAGATTGAATGATGTCTGCTGCTTGGGGTCCTTCAACACTTTATTGGAGAGGAACTGCTTGAAGATTTGGCGATGATAGATCTTCTCCTCGATGGTTCCGGCCGTCATAAGCCGGTAAATTGTTACTTCCTTCTTCTGACCTAACCGCCACGCCCGCTCTCTCGCTTGGACATCGGTAGAAGGGTTCCAGTCCGGGTCAAAGATGATGACTCGGTTGGCCCCCGTGAGGTTGACGCCTAGCCCGCCAACTTTTGTCGTCAACAAAAACACATCCAGCTCCGGATCCGTGTTGAACTGATCCACAAGACTCTGTCGTTGTTTTACGGGTGTTTTACCATCCATGCGAAGGTACCTGACATTGTCCAGCCGCTGGACAAAGGCCTCAATGATGTCCAACATCTGCACTCCCTGGGAGAAGAGCAACGTCTTGTGCCCTAGGCGTTTCCACATAGGGAGAAGGGATTTGACCACAGCCATCTTGCCGGATTTGCTGTCATCACCCCACGTGTAGCCGGGTTTGGTTTTGAGTCTCGGATCTAATAGGTCGGGATGGTTGCAGATCTTGCGCAGTATGTCAATTCCATACAGCGACTGTCGTGTCCGGTTGAGGATGGAAGCCATGTCTTCGGACTTCAGGAATAATTCATACGCCTCCCGCTGCGGGTTCGACAGCTTGCAAAACAGCACTTGTTCGCTCTTCTTCGGAAGGTCCGCAGCAACGTCAACCTTTAACCGCTGGAGAAGGTAAGGGCTGATTGCGTCTTTCAGAGTCTCCGCACATTTCTGGGCCGTCATAATCTGTAGGTTTGTAGCGTTGGCATATCCCCCAAGTCTAATCGGGATCTCGAACTGGGTGCGGAAGGCCACCAGGGTGCCAAGCCGCATGGGGTAGATGAAGTCGAAGAGGGACCAGAGCTCGGTCAAATTATTCTGCATCGGGGTTCCGGAAAGGATGATGCGATTGTGAGTGCGCAGTTCTTTGCAGTAGATTGTGATTGCCGTGTTCGGGTTTCGAATTTTGTGGCCCTCATCTAGCACAGCGTAGCCCCAGTTGACGGGAATCAGGACATCGCCGTATGTTTGGAGGCCGGCGTAGGTGGTTACTAGGACGTGACCTTGTTTGACAACTCGATCAACAATCCTCCTTACCGCCGGGTTGGACCTCTTCGGCCGTTCTTCGTCATCCCAGTCATCCACGTGCTCCTCTATCTCATCCTCATCCCGAACATTGAACATGCCGCTCCCAGACGAGTGAAGAATCGACACACGGAGTGGCGGCCACCAACGATGGAACTCGTTGACCCATTGTCGCAGAACCGTGGCCGGGGCAACTACAATGACCGGTTTGTGAAGCATATTGCTGTGATGTAGCGAGGCAATGAAGGATATCAACTGGACTACACATAACGTAAGCCTCAGCTCCCGGGAGAATGGATACGACACGAGACAAACCGGTTTTCCCCAAGCCCATCTCGTCACCCACGATGCCGCCAACCTCCTGGGCATACAACTCTGCCAGCCATTGTACCCCCGTTTTCTGGTAGTCAAATAGTGAGGGATAAATATCGCCTGGTAACTTCATGCCGTTCTCAAATTGATGATCAGACTGGTTTGGGGACGGCTTCAACCATTCGTCCACGCCATCCGACCCATCGTCAACTGGCTGGCCGAGAGCTTCCTGGCGGCGCCGCCTTGCTCGGCTTCGCCGCTCAGTCCAGTCCTTCAGCCTCGTCTGGTACACGGCTTCATTGCCATCGTCGATATTGCTCAAGTCAATCTTACCCTCGCTCGTTTTTGCGGCCGTCCCTCGCTTCCGCTTGGGGGACACCTCTGTCATATCGAAATTTTCCGAAGCCTCAGACGCGACGCTTGCCGCCTCCGACGCCGACTCTTCCGGTGCAAAATCATCATCCGATTCCGCGGGCGCGTTTTGCACCTTCCGTTTCTTCCGTGGGCGGAGGGAAAACTCCGATTCCACAGCGGCACTCGGTACCTCGTCCACATCTTCGGTAAAGCCGGGCAACCTCAGATTCTGATGGGAGCGTGGGCCTTCACCAGCCTGCTCCTCGAGCTCTTCCGCAACGGCCTCATCTTCGGCATCAATGATAGCATCAGCGAGCTCGCCTTCGACGCCAGCTGGTCGTGGCCCACCGAACGTGGCAAATGGTGTGATCTTGCCTGTCCGAATGAGATACTCGCGCTGCGTCTCCCCTTTCAGCTTCCCGCCCGCTGCCCCCTGTGTCTGTCCATCCTCTCCGTCCAATTTATTTCTCTGCTCGATACGAGTGTTGAAGTCGGCAATGTCTTTGTCGCAAATCTCGATTTCTGCTTCGATGCGGGCTATTTCTCGCTGGATGCGCAACTTCGCTGCGGAGTTCGCTTGCGCTGTGCGGAGCTTTTGTTGTTGAGCTCTACGTTGGGTTTCTAGTTTGGATCTTGACAGCTCGGCTTTCTCGATGCGTTTCTGGTCCCGTTTATCCTCGGCTTCAATCAAGGCACGGTTGGCCTGGGATGTGATGTCTCGTTCGAGGTCATCTTGATCCCGTACATTCTCGGTTAGAAGCCTGAGCGCCGAAGCCTCGTCATCTGCGGCTCTTTGTGGCGCCGCGGCATTAGGTGTTGCGCTCTCGTCGAGTTCGGGGTTGGCGTCGTCGGGAGGGGCATCCGAGGACGGCTCTGCCGGGCTCGCATCACGGGACTCTGACGCCATTTTGAAATTCGAAAGTGTATGCAGTCCTACGGGCGTATGGGCGTGCGGGCGGTGGAAGTGGTGGGCGCCTATCAAGGAAGGATCAAGCAACTGCGAGGAACGCTACAACTAGGGACGAAGTAGAGCGAAGGAAGCTGCAATCGAGCGGCCGGGTTCATGTTTCAAAGGAATACATTCGAAGGGGGCGGCGAAAATCGGGGGCGGTCCAATAATGGATGACTAAAATAAGAGAAAAGAAGAGGAAAAATGATTTAATTCTGTTTGCTTCAAGTGCAACTCCGGACATGAAAACCGGAGACCAAGCTTCCAGGCAGCTGCGCGGGACTTCCAATGACCGCGATCGACCGCGGTGGCGGAGCGCACGCTGTCAGGTGACTTTCACGTTAATTAAATGATGACGATGACTTGAATGAGATTCAGGGTTAGGGTCTATGCTTACCTCGTTGACATCAAGCTTGACCATAATAAAGCGGCATCACGCAAGTACAGAAACATCCCGACAGAGTAAGTTCTCTCCATAATATATGAGGTGCTCCATCATGTCGTACGAATCTTCTTTCCCGGCCTTGGGCCTTCACCAATTAGGTCTGATACGCTCGCTTGAACCGTCCTAGTCCACATTCTTCCCTAAAAAAGTGGTAGAAGAATATTGCTTTCGAAAGGGCCTGGCGAGTCGGTCACCCATAAAGGGCCTCAGGATTCTCGTAGATATCAACTCAGTTTAAGCCCTCGCGGCCACAGCAGCTTCGTCTCGCTCTGGCATCCGTGGGCTTGTGAGCCCTGCGGTGGCCCCCCAGGGGAGTGTACATCGAGTCACTTCCATTAACGATGGTAAAACAACATAAATCGATGGAAATAGACATGTCGAGCTACGGGGGCCAGCCGGGTTTCAAGGTCAAAGCGTTGATACTTCATGCCAATTGAGAGAGCAATGGTCCGCGGTCACCGCCCCCGTCCTCAAGTGTTACCGCATCGGTACCTTCCCCCTGACGAGACTCTGTATCCGTAACCCATGAACTAAAAAACAAAGAGGCGTGTCCCCAAGAACCGGGCAGCACGGCACTTGGACCCACCAGATCGAGAAGAAACACTGCGAGATCCTGCAGGAAGACAACCTCTCGTCTCTCCACAACCCGGCCCTGGTCGATCACAAGGCGGTGGCGCTCTGCCAGGGGTTGGGACGAGGTACACTATTGCTTCCAGTGCAAAATCTCGATGGCATCAGACAAATTACGATTGGGATTCAGTCTCCCACGGCTAATTCTCAATACACTGTAACGTTGCGTGCTCAGGGGTCCATGTTTTGGACAAGAGTGCTCTTCTGTAGTTTTTAGCTCGAGGATTAAATTTACATCATCGTTCTACTAAATTCTGCTAGGAATTAAAGAAGATACCGGCAACTCCTTGGGGTTGCCTCGGGGAACCACGGAATGGCATCGAGTAAGATTGAAGCCCAACAGCTCGCCTTCTCCTCCGCGCTTGCTGGGATTGACCGTTGAATAACGCCCAACGCCACTGGAAATGAGACTGGTTACTATGTATATCCTGTGAACCAACTCCATGACAAACGGCAACGAATCACGCCCGGCCGCCACGCCTCCATGACGTTTACCGTCGCCCGATGAGAAGCGACAACGGCAAACTGGAAACCGGGGATTTCCGGTCGACACCCCGTCCATTTGCCGCTTTACCGAGGCCAAATACACACACGCGAGGTGACGCGGGTTAGCGACGCCGTGTTATTCCCTCTGCCCCCTCGCGTCCCTCAGACTTGCCCCAGTCCCTGGAGTTCGTTCTTGGGGTGTTCTGTCTTTCTCCTCTAACCGCCAGTAAGGCCTCCCCCAAGCGCGTGCCAAACAGGAGCTTCACAAGTGCAGTGTGGAATTCCGAATTGGAGCCGATTAAGCGGGAATGACTCTCATGACCGCATCACCACCAGTTCTCTCCCCAGTTATCACCAGGGACGACTTCCCGACTGCGTCAACCCTCCCGCGGCTGAGGGGGTGAGAGAAGAGAGAAGAACGTCAGCAGACACAAGAGCAAGTCTTGGGTTCCGCTTCCGCCATCGCTGCCGTCCAGCTGTCAAATTCGACCCCCCCGAATATCTCGCCCAGGGGCGGTGCCTCCCCGCTCCCAACCTCCTCTTCAGCCCCCCTTCTTCCAAAAAACACGCCATTTGCAGGGTCTTCCAGGCCCTCCGTGAGGAGGGGGGGACGCTCGCTAGGTGCTCACGGACAGGGGGGTCAGGGTTGTTGCCGGGTGGACACCGATCCAGATAGGGGCCTTATTAGACGGTATTATAGCCAGAAAACTGCCAGGACCCCTTCTTCAGAGCCATAAGCCGTAACCACTATTGCAGCCCGTCGTTGCGAGCCGTCCTTCCAGGCCTCGGCTGCCATCCCCCCCTCCCTCGACCCCCCCCCGGGGACTTTGCGTTGGCCAGAAACAAGATTCTGAGCCTGGTCGTTACCCCGTTGGCCCGTTACCCTGGGTATGGTCGGTATTGGGGATCTGGGGCTCGGCAGGAGCATGATGGTCGTGAGGGATCTTCAGACCCCAGACGGAAGAGCGTGTTGTTCGGCACCTAGGTAGCACTGATCGGTAGTGCGGTCGGAGACAATGAGAACTCAAGGTAACGTAGTTCTTGGGCGGCTCATGATAGACAGAACGGCGAACTGTTTACAGCGCCATGGATGCTGTGTGTAGGTAGTTCAACGTGCCTTTGAGTGGGAATCGCTTGGAGGATTCGTCGGCACATAAAATGCCCCATATAAGACCTCACCCTCATAGTGATTCCAGACCACCCTTTTTTGCTTCTTCTTCCTCATCACGGGGTAATCGGCGCTTACCGCTCCTATCTGACTTGTGAGCCAGGCCCAGACCGTTTTCCCCGCTCAACCCAGAGACTCCAGGCAAGCCCCAAGGCTCCAACCACTATATGCGAGACCAATACACCTTCTGTATCAGGCAAATTCCCGCCAGGTGCATGTTTGTTGTCGGCGCTGCGCAGCAAGTGCGCAACTTTCCATGCCCTCATAAGATCCCACGAACTTGAGCCTGAGAGGCTTTGCAAATAGCAGCAGCATCGGCGTGCAACCCCGGACGGGTCGGCGCTGGGACGTGATGCAGGTCAAGTGGGCACATTGGCGGATGCTAGCTAGGCGACATGTGCAATTGCTCGCAACGGACATGGCCGTATATTGCGGTCTCAATCCCCGATTGGATGCCCACTGGTCTGCGAGGAGTTGAGAGTCAGGAACAGTGCATGGCGTAGGAAGTTTGGTCTATCAAGGTCAGGTAGTAATACTCACCAGATCGTCTACGTAACCAAGCTAACTAGGTACCTAAATGGTCAACGATACAATCGCCCGGCCGCAGCTCCGGTGGGCTACGATGAGGTCGCATGTGTTTGCGAGCCAAGTCGTTTCCGCTGACCAACCCTTCACACGCCCAATAAGCAAATTGGAAGGATGGCCTAGAGTTGTCGGTAGCTTTTTTGTCCTCTGTTGGGTTACGAAGGCTTAGAAGGTACTATTCTGTGGGCCTGATCCTTTTGGCGGTCGCTTCCCACAGCGAACAACCTCTGTCGGGCTTCGCTGCCATGCAGGGATGTTTGGGAAAGCGCGGGCGTCGCTCTCGGCTGCCAAACCCCATGAAGGGAACAACGTTATGTACCGTGCTTTAAGCCGTTTAACTACTTAATAAATAATTATTTTTGGACAACTCCGTTGCTTCGCCCATCCTGTGTGCTCTTTCCGAATTTAAAGCTCGAGCTCGAGCAAAGTTGGGTTGTGACTGCCCAGTAAACGTCCACCGGATCGCACTGGGAACAAACAAAGAGCGACCCACTTGCCTTACCGACACCCGAGAGCTTTGCTCAAGAGCTGCAGGAAAAAAAAATCGAGACAAAAGTCCTGCAAAAAAGCAATGTTTGTGTCCACACAGGACCCTGGTTCTTGGCAAAGACAAAACCGTTACGCTTTGCAAGGGTTCAGTTTAGAGGCAGATCGGCGCTGGAATTGACATGGGACGAACTCCGACAACGCTAGGGCCCATGTCGCCATGTGTTTCCCCCTCTCACAATTTGAGCACGTGTTGTACTCCAATACCGCAAGAGGGGGTTGGGACAGGTGAAAACAAGAGAAAGAGGGAAGAATTGAAAGTCTGTTTGATCAGGGCCGGCCTATGGTGTTAAACATTATCGTAAGGTAAGAGTGAAAAAAAAACAAAAAACAAAATAAGATGAGAAAGGGGTCTCGCGTTGGGTATGAGACACACGGCCGTCTTGGATAAAGAGATCGTGGTTTACACGCCTCCACCCGTACCAAAGTTCTGTGGACGTCAACGTCCGCACAGGAGCAGTCTCCCACTAATCATGGAACACGGAAATGGAATCGCCATCACCACCGCCCGTTTATCTTCTGAGCCGACAGATCCCCCATTACAACAACCTCGCCTGCTTCTTCCCAACCAACTTCCTCCTATGCTTTTTCCCCTTTGGTAACCCAAATCCAATCTAAGTGTTGCCAAAAAAATCGAGAATCATCGTCGTCGTCATCACCCGGCCGTGTACTTGTTGGGTGTGACGACGGGCTCGGGATGGTTGTATGCTTCCCCTGAAGAAAAGTTGTCGTCATATGCTTCGTTTCCCCGTCCACCCGCTCTGAAAACCCCGCCTGTCCTCTATTGCCTTCCATGCCATTGGGGAGAAACAGACAAACAGAAACATGAGAAATAAAAAAGCCTCCATGTGAACAATGAACGAAAGAGTGAAAAAAAAAAGTGTGCATATAGGCTAAAGGGAAGGAAAACGAAAGGGAGTTGAGATGTTTTCGCATGACGGGTTCGGGGTATCTCCGATATTAAGAATCCGCCGTTTTTACCATGTAAAAGAAAAAAAACTGCCAAAGGCCGGACCTGGCCAATAAATGACACAAGGGTTATTTTCCTTGTTTTAGGGGGGAATAAAGAAATATATCAGGTAGGAAAGGCTGGGTAGTGAGCGTATAGAAAGGGGGGGTGCGCTACGTTTAATCACCAACGTACACGAGGCAGCCCCCCCTCAGAATTTCCGATGAAACAAACACCGCAATACCGTAGTAGACCACCGGATTTTGAAAAAGGGACGAGCTCGAGAAGGATCAGAATCCAAATCCTTGTCGCTGGCGTGTGTTGCTGAGACCAGTTGTCGTCGTGATGGCGGTTGAGGGCATCGAATGCCCATAACGTCACTGAAGCTGCGACGGGAATATGGTACCCGAGTGGATGGTGTCCCCTGTATTAGGGACTGAAGCTGAGGGCATCGAAACCGGAGGAAGGTGGAGAAGAGGAGGGTTTTGCCGTGGTCCTAGTCCCATTCCCACCCCCGAGCTTGGCCTTGACCCCCCAGGCCCCTGTCCCTGAGGAGACGCTGGTTGCTATAAGTTCTCCCCCGACAATTCTGCGGCTCTATCTCGACAGGCGATCGGCGTAAATCCTGTGCCGACCTTGTTGGCGATGATGCGCCATTTTTCGTTTTCGTAGTCCTGGAGCGCGGTACGTAGCTTTTGATCCTGTTGAACACCTTTCGTTAGTAAACAAGGGTATGGCCATCCCCTAGCGGTCAACAAACATCGGGGTCTACCCGGAAAAACGGACGAGAAGAAAAGGAAAGCTTTAATTACCGTCTCGTCCGTCCACTGCGTCGTCTTGGCTTTGAGTTTCGTGCAGTATCGGACCTGGAGCGTCCCACTCGATCTTCCCGGGAAGAAATCCGCAATCTGCTTCCACGTCAAGTTCTTATTCTCCTTGAGATCAATCAGCAGCTGATCATCCTCCGGCGTGAATTTGAGCTTTGGTCCCCTCGGCCGCGCAGCCGGCGCCGGCATACCCGCAGCCCCCACCATACTCGGAGCCCCCGGCCCCCCACCTCCAACGCTGCTGTTGCCTTCCCCATCTCGTCGTAGGAGCTTGTTGGGCGGGCCCGTGTCTGGGAGCCGATGGTGGTGATGCGTCGGAGGTTGTTGTGCCTGGGCGGACGGTGGCGGTGCGTATGTGGCACCCATGGGAGTCTGCTGCATTGACTCGAGATCGCCATGTTCGAGGTCGGGCATTCCAGGCACGGACAGGTCGAGGTCATCGGGTCGTGGCCGTTTCATACCCGCAGTTTGGCCATGCGTCGGGGTTAGAGACGAGTAAAGAGGCGCCACGACAGCATGCTGGGCTGGACCGGGGCCGAAATGAGATGGGCCAGGATGTCCCATGTGTCGAGCCGATGGATGCCCGGCCAGATGGCTGGGGTCGGTGAGGATCGGATGGGCATGGTGAGTTGGGGTGTAGTGCTGCTGCATGCCGCTGTGCTGAGATGGATGTGGGGAGTGATCGTGAAGGGACGATGGGCCGGCATGTTGGAGCGGGGCCCGGTGATGGTGCGTCTCATACGGGTTCGGAGCCTGGGTTTGCTGCCCCGAATGCGGCTCTTGCGGCGCGTAGTCGACATTGTAGTCCGGTCCTACACGGTAGTTGCCCGCCAGCGTGCCTCCGATACATGGGTTCCGCCAGAGCGGACCGCCCTGGCTGGTCGCCGGGTTCTGGAGAGAAATAATTTGGGGAGATGAAGCCACACGGGGCTACGCTGGGCGCAGGGATGGATCGTGGAGTCGAGATCGAGATCGGAAGGTCCGGCTGGCCGCTCTCTTGTGGCGTCTGTTGACACCGTGATAGAAGGAACGGGGGATGACCCAGAGCATGTGTTGTCGGGTGGGCGAGCGGATCTCGGACTAGACGGTGAACGGGTGATGGCTAGCGAGCGGAGCGTGATGGTCTCCCAGGTTATTGGTTTTGAGGAGACGAGTGAGCAACGGTGGTTCCTCTGATGTGACTGGCCCCTTAGCAGGTCGTTGCTTTTCTGGTGACGAACGTGCGGGTGGCGTCCGTTTCCCCTCGCCCCCTCTCTCAGCGTTGGCACCTGGGCTCGGCGGGCGAGCTTGGGCGAGTTGTTTCGGTAGATACAACTGACTGACTGGTCTGCCTGGCTCCTCGTGCCCCTTGCTCACAGGCCGTCGGAAGTTTAAACGAATGGTGGGGTTAGGACTTTCGAACACTCAACTCCGAGCATGGTATATTATTATACCATCTGATGTTTAGTACCACTCGACGAGACGAGGAGAGCCGGATCCCCGGGGCGTTTGGGGGGTGGGAATTGGGTTTAATACCCGTTGCATCACTCCACATTTAAGCACATCAGAGCCTGCCAAGCCCCGGGATGAAAATATGGTTCCTGAAAAGTGGCGGGACTTCTCATCAAGGATGACGGTAGCATAATTTGGGGATCTTATGCCATGGACTCGCTGCCGGATATAGAAACAGGGGCCCAGCCCTAGCGATGATGCAACAAGGGACGGGGGAGGGTGGACGGGCCAGGGAAAAACGACGTCGACTTTTCAAAGACGCTCCCCCCCCCCTCGAAGGCGACCCCATCCACAGCAACAACGTCCAACGCTTTTCTCCTCTACCCATCGGAAAATTTGACCAAAAGTAGAACAGGAACAGTCAAGGTGCTACGCGATGAGGGCAATACACCTGAAGAGTACCAGTAGCCTACAGGCCCAGAACTTGCCAAATAGTAAAAAAAAGAAAGACAACTCCAACATGAAACCAGCCGTCGACATGCAAGATAGGGCAGGGTGGGGGGGGGCGTTTGAAGCATGACGACAGCGAATTTGGGGGTAACCGCTGCCAGCACTGACCGACCTACTGTGTAGCCCGCCAGATGCAGCCGCGGCACTTGCCTCGCGGCTAAGCTTGGTAACGAAAACCCTCCGGTATTGTCGTCCTGTCGATCAAGTGTCCAGGATCCATGGATGCTGAAGAGGGAAATGCTAGACCTTGTAGAGGCGCTTGTGGTATATATGTACGGATGTATGGCAAGTACTGAACGAAGGCGGTAGTGTCTTCGCTTGGGAATGATGTCCCAGCAAGCTCACGACGACAGAGAGAAAAAAAAAGCCGTTGTGATGCATCGAAGGGGGGAACGTGGGGTGCCTGGCTAGGCGTGGATGGCTGGGGAGACGGCCGAGAAGAAACAGGGAGCAGTCCCCATCCCGCATCAGAGCCGTTGAGCCAGGGGGTGGGAGGAGCTTTGTGGGGTGAGAAACATGCTTTGCTCGACACCCCCTCCTCCCTCACCCCCTGGCTCCCAGCCACTTATCCAAGAAAGCCAGTTGTGTTGTGGAGTGATGGCTGGCGGCGACGAGGAGCGCCGCTTGCTGAGTTTTCACCGTTGTGTCCAAAAGCAGGTATAACGGAGCCGGGGTGGTCTATATCAGCGACGAAAAGAGATCGATGCCTCGCTCAGTTTCTCCCCACTTCGAAAAAAAGGCAAAGGACGGTTGACCTGATTAGCTGCCAGATTGCCGAGCAGGGGATAATGGTACCAGGCGGGCCCGTGTTCAAATTGCAAGCGGTGAGCTCTCCGAGGTGATGAATGTAACCCACAGGTACCCCAGACCTGGCTCTGAAGCTCCCCTGGGCTTCTCAACGGTCGACCATGAGCCGGATAATAACACGCCTAGAGGAGCCACGAACTGGTTTTCTACAGAGGAAACCCCACAGCTATGTGTGATCGGATTCGTTCGACGACCTCAGGTGCTGCGAGTGCGTGAACGGGAAACGGGAGTTGTGACTCGATGACGGTTTGGGGTCCAAGCGATGTGATTAGCAACATGTTTCCATGTTTCCATGGTCGGGTATCGCGTATGCAGCCGCAGGGCGATCGCTCCAGGGCATGAAGCCGAGGACTGCCGAAGCAGCAACAAACGGTGTCGTCCAATTTTGAGTAACAAGGACTAGTGGGAGATTCCGTCGTCAATGGTTCGTCCTAGCCGCTTGCAACCACGCGCGCGACTGGATGGGATTCATGCACGACGTGAGCAAAACATCGTCGACGCGCGTGTTTTGCCAGCAGGGCCGACCGGAGTCGCATTGCAATTTGTGGCTCAGGAAGCCGATTTGCAATTTCGGGGATCCCAAGATTGCTTTTCAATGCTGTTGGGGCGGCCCGGACTCTTTGCCGAGTTGGTCGGGAGCCTGCGAGCGATTGGAAACATGGTTAGGTATTAGAATTGCTTAGGCCAGTGTTCAACTAGCAAACCGACATACACGGGTGACCAACTCGACCGTTGATTCACACCCCATACATCGTGCCACCGAGCTGCCCACGCCACACGCACTTTCTTTGCCAACCCACTTGTGAGGAGAGCTTGGAGGCAAGGGTGCGTGAGGCGAGAGAGTGGTTGCAACGAGCCCGGAGCGGGCGATGCTTGGCGGCTGGGGTTCGCGGCAGTCGGTGGAGGAGGAAAGGATATGAAATGCTGTGGCTGGTGCGCGAACCTGTACGCATGAAGGGCAGCCGTTTCATTCAAACCTTGCAATAAGAGCTTGGTTTATGCCCCTGGCTGAGAGCAAAGCTGTGAAATTGTTATCATCTCGGTCATTCTAGAAGCAGCAGGCGATGCCAGCCCTCGGGCTCGGAGCGAAAGACGAGGGAAAGAAGTTGATCCCTGGGGCGGGAAAGTGTTTTTGGATTGTGGTGGACCGTCAAGTTGGCAACCCCGGATATTGGTTCTCGGTTCCAGAAATGCAAGATAACAAAACGCCCGCCGACGGGGGCGTTGTGTATGCGCTCGCGGGTGGTACTGTGTGAGGCACCTAGGCACCTAGGTTAGCTGTTAGTCTCTTCTTTTTTTGAGCCACACGCAACGTTGGTGTTTGTGGCGTTTTGAAGAGCAAGGAACGAGGGCCGTCCAGCGATCGAACCTGTCTCATGGCCCACTCCGAGAATGTCTCTGATCACCTGCACAAGGCCCACTGAGACCCACACCTGGTCCAACGCCGATTTGCCGACTGCAGCAACGTTCCGTCGTCGCCAACAAAAGCCACAAGTTATTCGTGCTCTGTAACTAACGAATCTCAACGGAAATGTGTAAGTAGGCTCGTAAGGTAGCTTTTCTCTCCTCAAATACGGAAAAAAAGAACAACCATTGCACCACACCCGCTTCCTCTGTATTCCTTTCCCGCTTTGGCCGGCTCGGGCCGGACTTGTGAGATGGAATGGAAGGAAAGGATAACCTGCTATCCGTAAACATCGAATGCATCCCTGTGGCTGCAGCATTGCACGTCGGACTTCGGCCCAGCACCCGAGACTCCTGATCCGCGTTTGACTCGGCCACGGGAAGTTGGGGCCGCTTAGCTCCAGATCGGGCTGACCGCCACACCAAGTTTGCGATCACAAGGTGTCTTGTGGCCTTGCGGGCAACACCATTTCTTGTTCAAACCCCCGGCATCTCGCTCGACCCCACAACTACCCGAGCTGGAGCTCACCACTTGCGAACCGCCGGCCAAAGCTCTACCCTGTTCCCCACATACACTACTCTTGACAACCTCATTCTGTTCACATCATCCTATCCTGGCGGGCCTGGTCAATATAGATACAGACATTTTCTCAAGTCTCCTCTCTGTTAGGGTGCGAGGTCAGTGGCGCTAGCAGACGACGCGTACTACAACTGCTCTTCTCGAGCCTGTTTGTTATTGCTATCCACGTCGAAGTACCTCCCAGATAAACCGTTTTGCCGGAAACCCACCGCATGTTGGGGCGCAGGGTACGAGGGTACATACATGCCAGAAACGGAAAGATCATGCACGCGCCAATTCTAAGGATAGCTTCCGGTGGCGTTTTGCGACAGCTGTCTGGAAGCGCCCAACGACGCCAAATTGGAGTTTTCGCACCCCTCAATTGTCCTGCACTCATTCCATTTTAGGTTAGGCTTGTGGTAACGTCTTTTGTTTTATGTATTACACTCTATTCGAGGACGTGACGAACCATTAAACGCCGCCGGAGCGGGGTGGTTCAAAATAACTGAGGGCGATGGGGAGATCTTGATTCGGGGATTTCTCCTGCAAGGCAACCTTGGCACAGCTCCCCCACTTCAAGCACAAGATTGCAACGGCTCATCATGCATGGCGAAAATGGCTGTTCGAAGTGTCCCCCATTTGATGCGTGGTTTCACCGATGGAAAGGATTCCGAAAGCAAACTAGACACTCAGCGGCCCGCCTAACGGCGTCCCCGTTGCGTGGTGGCGTACTTCATCGGCGTGCGGTAAACTTTCCTCGAAGCGGAAATACTCGCGACACCCAACGCATGAACGCATTAAACACAATCTCGCTCGTTCCGTGAGCGACTGCTGAATCAGCCTTGACAGGCCCGCAGAATTTGTCTGCTCATCCGAATGAATGAATGCCTACACTACCTCTGTCAGTTCGGTTCCCGGCGTTTTGGTTGCTTCCGTGTGTGATCGTCATTCGTCCCGTGAGCCGGAGGCACATCAGATCTGGGCCGTCATCTGGTCTTGCAAAGTTCCAGTTCTAGAAAGCGAACAGATCGAGGGCTAGGTTTCATCGGTAGCAGGATCTTTGTCGGGTATATGGACTTGCTTCAAAACATGGCTCCAACTAGTAATATCCGCGGGGATACACATCATGTCCTTTTGGTGAAACTAGCACATATACACATCCGAGCAGCCCGGCGTGGCAATTTGCCCCAAGAAAACTGAAAAAAAGCCTCAAATAAATGCAAAATACACTCCATACATCGTGTGCCATCACATTACACCACTAAAAACTCATCGAGAGTCCAACCCACAATCTCTTAACCCGCCCTGTCCGCTTCTGGGGGCCTACGGTTACATTTCCCCTGTACACCTACGCAAAGTTGTCCTGCCTATCCACCCAAATATCCTCTAGCTCATTGAAGCTTGCAAAGTGAATCGGGCGGTGCTGATCACTGTAGAACGGCATGGGCGTATCCAGCTTGACAGGCACTGTCTTCTTCTCCAACCCACCAAACGCACTGCCCATAAAGCTGTAGTTCCATTTGCCCGAGTCGGGCACCAGAAAGAAACCGCGGAACTTGTCGCTTAGTAGCAGCTGCCGCCGTTCGCCCATGGCCGTCGAGAAGCCCTGCGGCTGGTCACTGCCCGTGTCCTTGTTCTCTGCACCCCACTTGTACCCCTGCGGCGTGAGCGCCCAGGCGGAGAGGGAGACACTGCCCGGCGTGAAGGACACGGCAACGGTGAGTGTGCGCTGCTCATCCCAGGTGCTGTGGTTGTCGACCATGCGGGCATGCTTGGTCACGTCCATGGCAGACATGTAGGGCAGCTCGTTTCCTGACTGAGTGTGGATGAGGCCGAGCGGCTCCAGATCCTTCAGCAACTCGTGATGGGGCAGGTGGTGCGGCAGTTGGACCTCGCGGAGCCCACCTATTTGGGGCACCATGACGATGCACTTGATTTCTTTGACCTGGTCGTTGTCGGCCGGGGAGGACCCGTACAGGTACCCGGCAACCTGCACGCGCAGGTCGGCGATGGTGATGAACTTCTTGAGGATATTCTTGGGCATCACGTACGTGATCTCATCCACATCGCTGTCCATAGGTGCCACATACATGTTGTTGGCACGCGTACGCAAATTCGACGTGGCGATGGCGCGCGTGCGCCACTCGGTCTTAGACGCGAATGTCTGCTGTTCGAACTGCGAGGTCGTCGTGACGATGATCTCCTCGCCGTGGACATTTTGCGTCTTGGTCGTTACTGCGGTGAGCTGCTGCTGCTCTTGTTGTTGCTTCTCAATTTCGGCCGCCTGCTGCCTTTGCAGCGAAGGGGCCGAGATCTCCATACCGAGGATGATGTCGCGGACTTCGCTCGTCGTCAGACTCGATACGTTGACGTTGTTCTTCTTACCGTAGTCGTTAAGAATCAAGTCGCGGAGCTGCATTTCGACCTTGATCCAGTCATCGTCTGAGAGAGACGGCCAGATGTGATGATCCTGGGTGATCACGGTCTTGTCGGGACGGAGCAGAAGCTTTGTCTTATCTTGGTTGACATGAAGCGCCCTCAAGATAAGGATCAGACGGGAGAAAGCCGTATACGAGGAGATGCTCTTGAGCCACTCGTCGTAGAGGTTGAAGAGCACCATCTGAGGTTCCGTGGCACGCAGAATCATGTCACCAAGCTTCTCAACCTTCATGGCAGCCTGGAAAGGCAACTGCAGTTCGGAGGCACGAATCGAAATGTTGGGGAAATCCAAGAGGTTGACTTCGAGAGGATCAAGCAGACCCTTGCGCGTGACGATGAGCTGTTTCGGCTGCTCTTCGACGGGCAAAGACCGAATCAACGCCGCCACTTCTTCGGCGGTCTTCCATTTGGCTAACTGCCCAAGACGCTTTTGCCCCGCCCACACGCTGGTATGAATGATCTTCAGGAAGAGCTGACCAGTCCGGGGGTTGAAGATGAAGATTGCACCGTTGATAGGCTTCGTCGTCAAGTTGCCTTCAAAGGTCTTGTGGATGGTGACACGGTAGACATTGGTGTCGTCAATGAACAGCTGCGTCTGGTTACTAAACAGCTCCGAGTAGTTTTGCGAGTTCAGGAACTCTTGGTTGCTCTCGGACGCGTAGAGTTGCAGACCCTTGCGGATACGCTCACGCAGGACATAGAGCGCGGGGTTGGCCTTCATGATTTTGGTCATGGTTTGCTGAACCAGGGTTTTCAAGCCGGGGAAGTACTGCCCGTACGCCGAGTAAAGGTTGTATGCGAGATCGATGCCGATCATTAGACCCGTCGGGGATGGGTACAGACTCATGCTGTCGGTGGTGTAATCGAGGTACTTCGCTCTGACGTACCGCTCAATATTGTGAGAGTCGTAATCACCGTACCGGAGCTGCACATCGATCCAGAACTTGCTCGTCGTCGTAGCTTCGATTGTGTCCTTGTTGTCGAAAAGCAGTGACGGTCGGGTGACATTCCATTTGTGGCTGGCAAACAGCTGGATATCTGCACAAGAGCTGTTCATCTTGTACGACTTTCTGGGATGAATCGTTTCCTTCTGTACCGACTCGATACTCAACGCCTCTAGCTCTTGGTCAAAGGCCTGGCAAAGATCCATGACCACAGACTCATGGATCTTCTGCCACAAATGGGCACGGAAGATCTGAATGAGCGAGATCTTCAACGTAGGAATCTTGCCGTGCAGGAAGATACCCGTGAGGTCAAGCTGCACCTGGAACCCCACGTAGACGTTGGCTCGGTTGATTGTGGGGGACCACCAGAGGGTAAAACGACGGTTGGGAATTTGGTTCAAACCGGACCGTTGGGCGTTGGTCAGTTTCTTGAATTGCATGGACTGTAGGTTGATGAGGTGTTAGCATGTTGCCCAGTGTCAAAAAAACGGGGGTGGCCCTGGTAAAGGCCACGGAGAGGGGCAAAGAAGAGAAAGACTGACCTGCTCGAAACCCGAGGCCCTTTCCCAGAAGAGACCTTCCCAGGACGGGAACCCGGTTGCCTTGAATAGCGTATGCTCCAAGATGATTTCGACACCACCTAATGCCTGGATGACATCCGTCCTGTAGGCGTTCAAGTTCCACAGCTTGCCATCGTGCCTCTGGCTTGTCCACCAGAACGGGTTGCTCTTCATCAGTTGGTAGATCTTGAACTCTGACCGGGTGCGGAAGCCCTTGTCAAAGCTCAGAGTGCTGCGATCCTTCTGGAACAGAGTGTTGATGCGAGGCAAACCACGATCCCAACTGTCCTCCAAATCCTCTAGGGTGAGCCTTCGGTTTTGCTGGTTGGCCTCGAGACGCTTCTGTGAGTACTCGGTCCAGACGCGCTGAGAGTCGATGAACTCGGCCTCCCATGGGATGATGTAGCGGAAGATGTTGGGGATCAGGGTTTCTTCGTCGTGAGACATACCCGCACGGTAGTGCGTGACGCCAACGTCGGTTTGTTTGGACCACCGTTTGTCGCTCGCGGGAATCAAAATGTGGGAGCCTGAAATCATGCCAAGACCACCGAGTTCCTTTGGTGTGTAGAACACGGCCGGTGGGAAACGCGAGGGCATCTTGGAGTTCAGGCCAATCTTGACTCGGGTCTGGATCTTGGTCTCGCATTTGACGATGGTGTCGAGCAAATTAACGGTTGAGACCGCCGCCTCACGGTAGTAAGTAAACAGGGCGATAAGAGCGGTGTTCCACTTGTTGGCAATTTTGGTGAAAGTCGTGGACCCGGACGACATCAAGATCTGGCGGATGCGGTTGTTGAACTTCTGAATGTCCTCCTCGGTCACCTGGAGGAAGGCGTGGGCAGTCCGCTCCTTCGTTGTGTTGTCCACGAGCGACCACACGCTGTCTTTCACTGGGAATTCGTCGTTCTGATTGCGGATCTTGGGCAGGATCCGCACCTCAAACCCGCACATGGCGAATAAAAGGTTGGGATTGTCGCGGCTGTAGACGCTCGCAAACGTGTCTTCCCACTCAACCGTTGTCACTGACCGCGGGAGTCGGTTTTTGAGATCCCAGAAGACGGCCCTGCCAAGGTTCACATCGTGCCTCATCAGCCGCATGCGCGAGTCTCTGGGCCAGCACTTCTTGCTCTTGTAGCCGATGACGTTCTCAAAGTTCGGATCGGGTTGCTCCGTCAGGAACCGTTGAATGAGATCTCGCGATTCGTCGGCCGTGAAGCGCAGGAACACCCATATCTTGTCAATGTATCTGGTGTACAGCCGGATAGGATGTCTCGTTTCCGTCTCGCGATCCTGAAATTGAAGGAAGTCATTGGGGCTCTGCGGGGGCCCAGCAATTTCGCTGGCTCGCTGAGGACCAAGGAGGAGGAGGTCGAGTATCAGGCCATAGTACTGGAATACGAATGCCGAGAACTGCAGACCACGGATCATGCCGTAGCTGTTGACGTGGCTCATGTCCTTGTATGTCAACGTCACGTTGTTTTTGGCCGTAATGTAGTCAGCCAAGTTGTGGTCCATGATTAAACGCAAGAGAGAGTTCAGTAGAGTAAGCTCAATCTTTTCGTAGACCTTGGACAGCTGCGTTTCGATCATGACGTTGCACTCCCCGTCCGAGGTTTGCCAGACCTTGTCGAGGTTGTTGATGCCCTGAGCCCACTTGTAGACCAGAAGCGGGGGAACTTCGGAATCGGACGGTTTGATCCAGGCGGGGAAGAGATGGCGTTGGTCGGCCTGGTACCAAAGGTACTGGTCGAGGTAGGCGTCACTAATCTTCTCAATCGGCTCGATGTCGTACACTGGATTTATGGTGCTGTAGTTGTCGTTCATGTCGATGCCAACCTCCTTGAATGCACGCTGCGTGAGAAGGAAGCGCTTGATCCGCTCTAGAGTGGTGCCTGGGCTGTCGTAGGCCTGCTCGATCAAGGCCAGTTCCTCCCGCTGGCTCTGATTTAACCGCCCCTTGGTTGAATACGACTCGCGCAACCGTTCGAGAGCCAAAATGAGGATCTTAGTGTCGTGTTTGTAGGAGACGCTGGGGAAGGGAATAGGTGAGAATTTTCTTGCCTCGAGCCAATGGACGGTGGTGGTGTAAATCGCAACGGCCTCTTCAGACGAGACGTACGGGCCGTCCTTCATGTGATTATGCTGCCTCTCCTGCTCAGCCTTGAGCCACAAACGGGTGAGGCGACCGACGTTCTTTTTGGCCACGGTCTTGTCGACGGTAGCGCCTCTCCTGATGCGCTCGCGGTTGTAGTGTGCCACCGAGATCCACCAGTCGGCTTTCGACTTCACATATCTCAGAATGATGTTCTCAATGGCAGCAGGCAGACCCGGAACTTTCCAAGGAATGTTGCTCTTCCAGCACCTCCAGGCCTCGGAGAGATGTTGGAGGACGGTGTTGACCTTGTTCTGTTTGATACCTTCCGGCATCATGTCCATTAGATCGGCCATAACCGATGCACGCAGCTCCAGGTCGAAATGCGATTCGACACGCTGCTTCGTCACCGTCTTGGCGACACCCTTGCTGTGACGGCCTTCGAACTGGCGCGAGAGCAAATTGCCAAGCCAACGTTCTAGAAGCGGGATGATGCCACGCATGAAGAATAGCCAAACTCTCCAAGCAGGAGCCCAAAACCCACAACCCGGGCCCTTACCGACGGAACCAGTGTTGAACCGGTAGTAGATCAGATGCTTGATGTCCTTGCAAGAGCGGATTTGGTGCATGAGCTTGTACTTGTACCGGTACATGCCAGTCAGTTGCCCGACATGGTTAAACGCATACAAGATGCCATCCGCAAGTTGGAAGGCATCGATGTTGCCCAACCGGTATTGGACATGAGAGTCCACGATGAGCTTAGTCAAGCGCAGGATCTCACGCATCAGGTGGAAGGCATTCCCAAACCGCGACTTTTTCCGTTCCTTGGTCGTCAGGGTCTTGACAGGCTTCAGATTGAAGTTATAGTCGAGATGGAGATACGTCAGGTTTTTGCGGTGGATCAGCAAATTGAGCATGTTGAAGCCTTGACGGCACACTTGAAGCCCGGCTTCCACCCAGTCGATTGTTGTCTGCTGGAAAAACTTGGTCTGTTTTAACGTTGCGAGGAGGTTCTGTTTTTGCAGTGACTTGGGCCTCTTTTTGTGTAGCTCATTGAGCACATAGGTCTTGAGCAGCTTCTGGTACGACACTCGGACCTTCACAGGCTGCTTTGGCGGGCAATGCTCCAAATAGAAGTGCTTAATGAGAGGCACATCTTGGGCTCTCACCATGCGGCCGGACCGGCGGTCAAAGGGAAAGGGTGCCCACCACAACTCAATGGCCGACGCCGTGTCGTCGGTGGACAAGTCGTCATCAACGAGGAATGGCTCGACACCCGCCGGGAGCTCAAATGCTTCTTCCTCTGGTTCCTCAATATTTCCCGGACCAAACAACTCATCCTCATGGCTGACTGTGGTGTTTTTCGGCGCCACAGCACGAGACGAGATCGGATTGATGTTTGAGTCGAAGTAGAAGGCAGGGAGGTCGGGGCCTTCGGACCTGTGGTATACGACCTGCGGGTGGGAGTGCCAGGAGAGATGCACACTACGCGGAAGCGCATTGTAGAGGTACGGATACGACACACGGCACTCAGTCCGAATGGGGTTCCGGAAAATGATGCGGTCCATGGTATTGAACTCGCCAAAATCTTCATCGTTCGGGTCGATATCCTTGTAGAGCGGCTCAAAGCGAGGGCCACCCGGCAGCGCCACGTTCAGCGCCTTGCCCGTCAGGAAGCTCTTCAGCTCGAAAAGGTAAAAGTAATTCCGGTCAACGATGTCGGATACCAGCGGCCGGCTCAGGCGGTACAGGTTGGCCATCTGGGGGAGATTGAGGTTCCATTTCTTATAGCTCGATCCGTTGACGTGTGACGTGTCGAGAAGCGGCTGGTGGTCGTAAAACCATTCGTAGACGGCGGCCTCTTCGTCCTCGTCGAGGTCCATTTGGATAGGCTCCAGTGGTTCAACGTCCTCGATGTTTTCCGACCAGGACAAAGGAGGCTCCTCGTCGTCGAACGGCGGGAATCGCATGCGCTTGAACAGTCTCCTGTCTCTCTTTTCCTTCCGCATTGTGGTCCACATCGTAGCCCACTGGGCAAAGAAAACTGGCTCGATGACGCGCGGTATCTCGTTGACGAGCGTCAGACACCCGTTGACGTGGTACAGCACCCTGACCTCCCGAGCCGATTCCCACGGCATCGGCATGTTCTCGAGAAGCTTCATGACTGCATGCGGCATGAATTTCAGAGCGCCAAGGTAGCTGCGCTTATCGCTGGTGTACTTCTTCTGCGAAACATCGCCAATGTCCTTGACGATCTTCCGCAAGTGCTCCGGGGGCATGTCGGCCTTTTGGGTCTCCACGAAGCCTCCCTTCCTCTTCTCTCCAAATCGACTGCGCTGGGAGCGGAGCCATTCCTTCTTCTTTTGCGCGAACTTTGCGATCTGAGGGTCGGTCGGGGGGCGGTAACCCGGCGGGGGCGGTGCCGGGATGGCTGGAGGGGGAGGAAGTGAGGAAGGGCCGGGTGGAGGTGGTGTCGGCGGCGGTGGAGGGGGGCCCCATCCGGGAGGGGGAGGAGGCGGTGGGAACGAAGACATCGCGAGATGATTAAAATCGTTAAACAGCAGTGCCGATGAACTTCTCCACCAACAAGCAAATCGCCCTGTCGCGCTAAGAGATACTCGAACGCGGCAACGGCCGGGGCGACGGGTTTGTTATCAAAAAGGAGGATGTTTGGAGAGAACCTCCATGAATAGCTTGATGGTGGTGTTTGTCCCCTAACAAATTGAGATGGCGAACGTGCGAGTTTGTGGGGACTGTCCTCGATGATGCCAAAACTTGGCGGATGCCGATACAAAAAATCTTGGGAAGCTCTCGCGCTGCAGGTGGCGCGAGCCTGCGGGCGCGCAGGTCCAGAGAGACCCGTTTGTCAATTTCCCCGATATAAGGATATCGAAACGGCAGGTGAAAGATACACGTATTGGTCTGTATCTCACGTGATGTGTCAGCTGACTAAGGCAGCTCTGTCTTTGCTCGCCTCCTTCCGTAGCACCTAGGTGCTTTAGGTACGCGTAAACATGAGTCACAATAGGAGGGGTCTGACCTTCAGAAAGGAAAATACAAGGAAACGGGGCTCCCTCGCAGTCCGCCGCGGCCTTTACAGGTTAATTATGCTGCTACCTTTTTGCCGTGCTTCAGGCGACCTTGAATCTTGCTTGACAGTAGGAACCACAGTGCTGGGCTCCAGAACGTTTTCGCCTGTAGCCGAAACCCGCTAAGCCCCAAATCGCCCCACCAGAAAATCACCATTCACTAAAAAATATTATCGACCCCTCCTCTTGGTTTTCTCCAACCGATCGTCAGGACCACGTCGCGGGGCTTCGCGAAATCCATCCACAACCGCATCGAATTTCAGCCACACCCCGAATTCGACCTTCACCATGTCCCGGTTTTTCCGTGGCGGCGACGATAGCTCGTCTGAGAGCAGCTCCGACGAGGAGGAGCTGTACACTTCCTCCGAGGAAGAGGAGGAGGAGGACCAGGAGCAGCAGGAGTCCTCTGAGGAGGAGGACGAGGACGAGGAGGAGTCGAGCGATGAAGACGAAGGTCCCAAAAAGACAGGGCTGTCCCGTTTCCTTGTCGACCAAGATTCATCCGAGAGCGAACAGAGTGACGAGGAGGGTGCAACCAAAGTCAAGAGCGCCAAGGACAAACGATTCGACGAACTCGAGGCGACAATCACCACGATCCAAAACCGCCAGAAAATCGATGATTGGGGTTCTATCGCTAATGGTAGGTCAATTCTCTGCCCTGAAATTCGAGGGGTTCGAGCGCAGCGGTGTCCATGATTCTCTAACCAGTCCCAGAGTTTGACAAGCTGAACCGCCAGGTCGTCAAGCTTCAAGATGGTGGCAAGGCTCCGAAGTCATACATCAAATGTATTGCCGAGTTGGAGGACTTTTTGAACGAGACCCTAGCGAAACAAAAGGTCACACCGAAGAACAAGAAGTTGAACGCCACAAATGCTCGTGGTCTTAACGCTGTCAAGCAACGCATCAAGAAAAACAACAAGGATTACCAAACTCAAATCGATGCGTTCAGGAAGGACAGCGATGCGTTCATGGAGTCTGATGAGGATGAGGCCCCTGCGCCTCAACCCTCGAGGGTTCGGTTCCAAGAGGTAGTGGCGCCCGAGGAGCCCGTGGAAGATGAGGACGGTGGTTTTGCGAGGGTCGACCGCCGCGGCAAGGCCGTCCCGTACTCCTCCGAGGGTATCCTGAAGCACCTTCGCGCCATCGTCGAGTCGAGAGGCAGGAAAAACACCGACCGGGCTGAACAGATCAAGATTATGGAAGAACTCAACAAGGTTGCCGAGACCCCGTACCTCAAGATCCGCGTTCTTCAAACACTTGTTTCAGCACGTTTTGACCTCGGCTCTGGTACGACAAGTTCAATGCCCCTAGAACACTGGAAGGCTGCCGAGAAAGAACTAGCGGCCCTGCTCACCATTCTTGAGACCAACAAGGACCACGTGGTAGTCGAGGGCGCGGAGGAGTGGGACGATGACGAGAAGACCCCTGTTCTTGGACCGGACGACAAGTACATCAAGGTCCCCGGAAGCATCGTGTCCTACATCGAGCGCCTAGACGATGAGCTCACTCGCTCTCTCCAAAGCATCGACCCTCACACATCCGAGTACATTGAGAGGCTGACGGATGAGGCATCCCTGTACAACATCATTCTCCAAGGCCTTCTCTACTACGAGACCATCCGAAAGGACGCTTCCCTAGAGATCCCCCAAGAGAGCGTGAACCGGATCATCCAACGCCGCCTAGATCACGTCTACTTCAAGGTATGGAGTTTCAAGCAGCACGTGTGCTTGTCCTTTTCTCTTGTGCGTTTGCTAACTATTCCCAGCCGTCTCAAGTTGTCAAGATCCTGGAGGAGAATGCCTGGAAACAAATTTCAAGTGCCGCTGATTCTGTGATCACGCCGCGAAGCCAGACCGGGGATGCTGGGCAGCTAATCTACGTCCTATGCAACTATCTGTTTGACAACAGCGAGGGCATTATCAGGGCCCGCGCCATGCTCTGCCAGATCTACTTTTTAGCTCTGCACGATGACTATTACAAGGCCCGTGACATGATGCTCACCTCTCACTTGCAGGAAAGCATCGCCAACTTTGATGTTGCGACACAAATCCTGTATAACCGGACGCTTGTTCAAGTCGGCCTTTGCGCTTTCCGCAAGGGTCTTGTCTACGACGCGCAGAACACGTTGCAGGATATCTGCGGCAGTGGACGCCAGAAGGAGCTACTTGCTCAGGGGGTCATGATCCAGCGTTTCAACCAGGTCAGCCCAGAGCAAGAGCGTCTGGAGAAGCAACGGCAGCTGCCGTTTCACATGCACATTAACCTCGAGCTGCTCGAGTGTGTCTACCTGACTTGCAGCATGCTTCTCGAAATCCCGCTCCTAGCCCAGATTGGCTCTTCGCCGGATATCAAGAAGCGCGTCATCAGCAAGACATACCGCCGTATGCTCGAATATCATGAACGGCAAATCTTCACCGGTCCTCCGGAGAACACCCGTGACCACGTCATGCAAGCGTCTAAGGCGCTAGCAGCGGGCGAGTGGAAGAAGGCCACCAACTTCATCCACAGCATCAAGATCTGGGACCTCATGCCGAGTGCGGATGAGATCAAGGCGATGCTCGCTAAGCAGATCCAGGAGGAGGGTCTCCGGACGTACCTCTTCACCTATGCTCCATTCTACGACACCCTGGCTATCGAGACCCTGAGCACAATGTTCGAGCTTGATTCGGTCAAGGTTGCTGCGGTAGTCAGTAAGATGATCAGCCATGAAGAGCTCGCCGCTGCGCTCGACCAGGTCACCAACACCGTCATCTTCCGGAAGGGTGTAGAGCTCAGCCGTCTACAAAGCCTCGCCCTGGCGCTTTCAGACAAGGCCAGCGCCCTCATCGAAACCAACGAGCGCACTCTTGAGGTCAGGACTCAAGGGTCGGCGAACGCTTTCAGCAGGAAGGACGGAAGGCAAGGTGGCCAACGGGGTGGTGGGCAACGGGGTGGAAGGGGCGGCGCGAGGACTGGTGGTAACGCGCAGCGACAGGCCGGTGGCACCCAGTTCACCGGCGGTGCTTTGGGTGCCGCTGTGCGTGGGTAGTGCAAAATGAGCTTGGGGTGATGGGGGTTTGCGTGACTTTCATTTTCCTATTGCATTAGGAACTAGGGCATGTTTCGCATGGAGATTGATCCGGTTGGTGTGTTAATGTTTCGCGCCACGGTAGACGCGGGGTAAAATACGCAAAATCATGAACTTCATTTTCAAACTATTCAGTGTGACGAAACGGTTGTGGTGGATGAAGCCTTTTCCTCCGGGCGCCGAAGGGTGTGGATTACTGTTGTCCATTTCACGATACCTACAGTGCCGGACAAACCAGGAGAATTTGACTCTTCGTTTGATACTTCTGGGGCTGATTTGGATGAATCATGTCGCGAAGGACATGCACATTCACCGATATTCCACTGGCGTAGAGGTATGAGGACTTGTAACTAACCAATGGTGTCACTTGCAACGGGAACAAAGGCCTCGGTGATGATTGTTTTCTGGGAAAGAACCGATGGCCTCGGAGCTGCTGGTGACCTCGACGCAAGGCAGCGTTGTTCCGGGCTACCGCTGTAGCTGCCGGCTTGATTCTCTATTTTCAGGAGCTGCAGGTATGCCATAAATAGCAACATGTGACAAACGCCAGGATTTGGAGACCAGGCACTATCAGGCCGTTCTCCTCGTAATTGTCAACACCATAGCAAGAGCCCAAACGAGAACCGAAATCCTCCCCAGATTTGCCACCACCGTACCCATGTCTGCACAATTACAGACGACGACCACGGCGACCACCCTTGCGGCGGGTAGAGTCAGAGGGCGTGGGGGTAACGTCCTCAATGCGGCCAATCTTCATGCCAGCGCGGGCCAAGGCACGAAGAGCCGACTGAGCACCAGGGCCAGGGGTCTTGGTACCGTTGCCTGTCGAATCGTCGATCAGCAATTGCCCATAGGGACGGAAGATAGGGCAGATTCAGGCTTGACTTACCACCAGTAGCACGGATCTTGATGTGGAGGGCAGTGATGCCGAGCTCCTTGCAGCGCGCCGCGACATCCTGGGCAGCCAACATGGCGGCGTAGGGAGACGACTCGTCACGGTCGGCCTTGACCTTCATCCCGCCGGTCACACGGCAGATGGTTTCGCGGCCACTGGAATCACCCAGAACGTTAGCCTCAGAACCATTTTGTTTTTTTCTGCTTCATCGCCCGCCTAGGGAAGGAGGGCAAGTGTTTCCCCTTTCGCTTCCCTGACATCGAATTTCGGGTGTTCAATAGCGTACGAACCTGAGATCGGTGACGTGGACGAAGGTGTCGTTCTTTAATTTAGTTCGGTCAGCATGTCGTCTGCGAAGATGAGTCTTGTGGGAAAGAATGGCAGCTTACGAAGCTGGCGAAGATGCGGGCAACTATAAATCGAAGCTATTAGCGACGATCGCGAAAATGCGGCGGGATGGCTGAACTTACCGCCAAAAACGAGCTCGCCCTCACGGACCTGGGGGCCCAGGGAAATGTTCTCCTGCGCGGGGCGCGCGGCTCTCTTAGGGGGGGCCATCTTGACTGTGATCCAGTGGTTTCGGGACTTGTGAATGTTGTTCCTTCGAGATGTTCCGCTCGGCGGGAAACCGTCGGGAATTTTGGATGGGTGCGGTGAAGAATGCCCTACCGTGGCTGGCGGTGAGAGGCTGCAGAAAGCGGGGTTTGAGGAGGGAAATTCTGTCTTAAGCCCTAAATACCATTTTATGGTGGCCCCACTGTTTTCCAATCGCTCGGGCTTTTTCTTGTGCCCACTGAAGCGAATTTTCTTTTCCTTGACCGTGAACCGTGCAGACGACAACTTTAGCAACCGCCGGCCGAGTCGACAACAAACAAGATGGCCTCCACGTATGCCTCATTCCTCGTTCATTCTTTAAATCCCTGATGGTACCGTCGCGTGTAACTTGATATGAGATTCTGCAGATTGGCGTGGTCCTCTCACTGGATGCCTTTTCCGGCTTCGTCTTGCGAACCGGGCATCGCTCCAGCTCGATCCCTCCCGCGATTCTCCCTCTTTCCTCCAGGCCCTGATTAGACGGGTCTGCAGATTGAGAGATGTGCCGCGGGGTGTTGGGGTTGAAGGCCCTTCAATGCCTTCTCCCTTGAATTCAGTGCCGCCTGGCCCGACCCGTCAAGACCGCGTGTCTAACGCGGAAGTTTCGGTCGCCAGTGCGAGCAAATTGTCTTGGGCGTCGCTCAGGGTGTGTTGCGAGATGGTACTTGGCTCTTGGTCCCGAGTCGCTCAGAAATGACTACTCCGCCAAAGGCATCCCATCAGTCGACCTATTGACAATCGAGTCAGCCACGAGAGAATGTCGCACCTGAGCAGCAATTCTCCACCGGCGCTCTACCACATACTTCGGTATGCCGGACTACGAACTAATCGGAACATGCAGGTCCGTCCCCACTCAGAACGATGTTCTCGTTCCTGAGACCCTCCTGAAGAAGCGCAAGTCGCAGGAGAAGGCCCGCGCTGAGCGTTCTGCTGAGCAGGAGAAGCAGAAGAAGGTTAGTGTTTTGTCCTTGAGCCATTTCCCGGGAACGACATGATGCACAACAACACCTAGCGACTAGACCAAGCGTCAATGCTGTTGCTAAACTTAACCATCTTTCGGGTCTGATCGAATTCTATGGGGGAATCTCTTTTCCTGGCACTCGTCTAGCAATCGCGATGATTTGCTAACCTTGCCTCCATCCAGGCCAACAAGGAGAAGCGCGGTGTTATCTTCAAGCGTGCTGAGAAGTACGTCAAGGAGTACCGCGACGCTGAGCGCGAGAAGGTCCGCCTCTCTCGCGCTGCCAAGCAGGATGGCTCGTTCTATATCCCTGCTGAGGCCAAGCTCATTTTCGTCATCCGCATTAAGGGGTAAGCCAACATCTACGGCTCATGGTTGTTTGTGACTAGCATGCTAACCCCCCTCGCAGTATCAACAAGATCCCCCCCAAGCCGCGCAAGATCCTCCAGCTCCTCCGTCTTCTCCAGATCAACAACGGTGTGTTCGTTCGCGTCACCAAGGCGACCTCTGAGATGATCAAGGTTGTCGAGCCGTGGGTTGCCTACGGTTACCCCAACCTGAAGAGCGTCAAGGAGCTCGTCTACAAGCGCGGCTATGGCAAGGTCAACGGCCAGCGCATCCCCCTCACGGACAACGCAATCATCGAGGAGAACCTCGGCAAGTACGGCATCATCTGCGTGGAGGACCTGATCCACGAGATCATCACCGTTGGGCCCAACTTCAAGCAGGCTTCCAACTTCCTCTGGCCTTTCAAGCTCAGCAACCCCAACGGCGGCTTCCGCACCCGCAAGTTCAAGCACTTCATTGAGGGTGGTGATCTGGGCAACCGTGAGGAGCACATCAACGCCCTCATCCGCCAGATGAACTAAAAAAAAAGGGGTGGTTTGAATGGTTCTACGGCTTTGGTCTCTCGGGTCATGGGAAGTGGCATAGGCGCTTGGTGTTAACACAGGGAATGAATTGAACTTGATGTCGCATTTTGCGTACCACATCTTATTCACCCTCAGAGCTTGTGATTTTAGTTCACGGTCCCGTCGACCAGGGACGGCCAAATGCCACAGAGTTGTCAACGTTTTCAATACCACACCATTGTGCCACGGTACCACGCCTGATGTTATGTTCACCTTCATGACTCTCGTAGTGTACATATCCCACGTCCACCGCTCCAGACCCCAACCCCAGCAACTTTCAAGCACCGAGATTCAGTAGGGAACCGCGTCATATCTTGATATCGAAACTCGTCCCACACCCACAACTACTTGTAGCATGTGGATTGTCTACAATCTTAAACTGTGAGCCAATAAGCTCCATAGTAAAATCGACCTTGCTCCCCTTCAGCAGTTCCAATGACGGTAAGTCGAGGATAATCTTAGGCGCAGCTAACGCTTTGGGGCCATCGGCGGATGCAAATGTGAATATCGTGTCGTCTTCGTTGATGGTGGCCGAGGTATTGTTTGCATCCTGTTCTTCGGTGACGGCAACTGGGTGTGTGGGAAGTGAGGACGGGAGCGTGACGAGCTTCATGAGGTATTGGAAGCCGTGACAACCACCGCTCTCGACTTGGATACGAAGGGCGAGGTTGGGGTTGGAGTCTTTGGCCATTATCTCGGAGAGGCGCTAACGGGAGGAGAGGCGGAGGTATTAGTCACACATGTAGACACGCCCGGACATGGGTATGCCAACGGGACTTTCGTACCTTGGCTGCGCGTTCGGTGATCTCCAGCACCATTTCATTACCATCTTCGTCCTTTTGTGGGTTGAACAGGGCTTGAGTTGCGTGCCGACGGACAGAATTCGTGAAACTACGGGTGGAGGGAACGGTCGTGGTGAGTGGTGTTATCGTCGGGTGTTGGCGGGATGCGACCTGTGGTGGGAGTAATGTTCTCGATATGTATGTGTAGCGCGCAGAACGGCGTATTCCGTTTAATGAACTCGTCGGTATAGCGTAGTATGCCCGACTAGAAGGTGCCCGGGGCGCCATCGTGGCCCTCGACCGCATGGGCACGAAGAGGTCCAGGATAGGGAGGGCAACGCCGGATGTGAGCGGTTGCCGATGCATGCTGAGGTGAACAAAGAGACTGGCCGTTGCAGGCGCATCGACGCACCGTAAGCTCGGCATCGTGGCTATAGACAGCTCTTCCGCGTCTTTATTTCGGACGGGATATCCAGAGTTGTCGGGATGCGCCGGACGGGAGCTTTCGCCGCTCGGTTCAGGGTTGCGGACCAAGCGGATTTTGCGGAAAATAAAATTTCGGCATGATGTCAGGTCCCTGGAGCTCCCTCGGGGCTCTTCAGTCGGAGAGTACGGAGCTTAAAGTGGGGCAGCACCCCGCCAAACTTTGTCCGCCTTTGATTAATCAGTTAATGGGAAATGATGCGAATTGGATTGGGTACACTATTACTTGACACGGCCTCCCTTGATGGAGACAACGACAATCCCGACGATTCCAGATATATCAAGCAACAAAACATGTCTCTCAAGACAAGGAACCCGA
The DNA here is from genome assembly GCF_033296635.1 of Dichotomopilus funicola. Classification (NCBI taxonomy): domain Eukaryota; kingdom Fungi; phylum Ascomycota; class Sordariomycetes; order Sordariales; family Chaetomiaceae; genus Dichotomopilus; species Dichotomopilus funicola. The sequence goes on from NW_026944026.1 coordinate 69,200, forward strand.
CCCCAATCCGAGACTCAACAAGATCACACTTAACGAGTTGACCGAAGGGGGCAACTAAAAATACAACACGCGCTCCACGGTTACAAAAACATGGCTAGAATACATGGCCCGAATCGAACAAGACGGCCGAAAGTTACGAGTTCCCGGCATTCCACTCCCAGCGCTCCTCTGTGCGCACCTATAGGAACATGTATCCCTACTCACTCGAAAATGGAGAACAGCTGAGACCCATCACTAGGGCATGGCCCAGAATCCAGCCTCCCATTACCAGGCAAAATGCAAGTCTTGTTGTTCTCGTTGCTGGGCGCAAGCGCGAAGCTTGTCTGGCCGATAAACGGGAAGAGCTGGTTGCCGTCGGTTTTGCCGTCTAAGGACGGGCGGTCAGCGAAGCGAACGAAAAATTAAAGTCAAGTTTGGTTGGCAATGATACTAGGGGACTTACCACCGTCGGCACGGCCGCCGCATGAAAACAAAGTGACCGTATCGCCCGGTTGTCGTCTTCCATCGAAGCTGATACAACCTTGAGTCTATCAGGAGGCAAAGCAGAGTCAGCAACCACCACTTTTTACAATTCGTCTGGTTAGATACACCTACCAAAGCGCTTACAACCAAAGCCGCCGGCTTTTGCGGGTTCGGGGCATTATGTTTTCCCTCGGTAATGACATCCCACTTCTCATTTGGCGCCCCTGTGCAGTCAACTAGCGATACCGGGATCAAGTTCTCGCGGAAGTCGCCTGCCGTGGGATCAATGAACAGGCACTGTCCGTTAGGAGCACGTATCGACACGCTACTAAACGCACGCTTGGCCGTCTCGTCACGCTGGTGTGATTCGGCGGCAGCGGTAGGCTGGAGGGTGCCGCCGGCTCGGGACACAGGTACGGGATCCGTGGGGTTAGCGGTTGGGATGTTGGCGTTGTTATTGTTTCCGTTCCCGTTTCCGCTTCCGCTTCCACTTCCATTCCCGCCGCCAGCTGCGCCGGTAGTCGCTGCTTGCGTTGCAGACGCCGTCTGTGCTGCTGTGCCGTCACCACTTGGGGAGGGCGCGGCGGTTACTGTTCGAGTAGTCTTGGTGCAAGTAGTCGACGATTCACCTCCGGGAGTGTTAACTTGACCCCCAGCGGCATCTCCAAATTTGAAAGATTGGCCGGCGCCACCGCCGCCACAGTTGGCGATGTCGATGGCGTTCCCCTTCACAACGAGGCAAGACCCGGCTTGGTTCTGCGGCTCGAGCGAAAGCGGGCCAGCACCACCCTTGAAAGCGAACAGCTGCGAATCAGCAACCTCGCCCCCTAAGTCACGATCGTCAGTTTCTGAAGTCTTCGGTGGGACAGGGGCACCTTACCTCCATCAGCACGCCCACCACATGAAAATAGAAGGACCTGATTCCCGGCAGCCCGGCGGGGATCAAAATTGAAGCACGCTTGTGTCAAGGTGCTAACTATGAGCATAGCATTGTCGGCATTGATGTGTTTACCCGCCGTAATAATATCCCAACCCTGCCCGTCGGTCGATCCACAATCGGCGACCTGGATAGGCGTGAGGTTGGCACGGAAGTCTCCTGACAGTTTATCGACAAAAAGGCATTTGCCATCGGAAGTCTGACGTTTCGTGTTAGACAAAATCAGTCTGTGAAGCATGGAGGTAGCTCGTACCTTGATCTGAACGTTGGAAAAGGCTCGAGTTGCACCAGCATCGCGCTGCTGGGCTTCTGCTGTGGCTTCCTCGTTCAATGCGTCAACCGCCCGGATACGGAAAGGCATGGCGTAAATGAGAGTAGCCCACGTGAGTAGTGAAAGGAGAGTAATAGGGGCCATGATGCTGATGGGGCCCCGGGAGAAAGAGCGTGTGAGTTAAGCCAGGGGTTGACGCCAGATCAACTAATAAGAAACGAAGGTATATGCCCGCACCGCAGGTAAGTCAGGCTTCGAAAAAGGAACGGAAAGGCAGTGTCAAGGAAAGACAATATTCATACACATCATGCCTCAATATCGACACCTAGGGAAAGAGAGAGACCGGTGGCGGAGGCCCAACGTCAGGGGACAGCGACCGAGTTGGGACTACTTATCCATAATGACTCTGTCCTTCACGAGCTTTGGGCGCGTCCAGGAGTTAATTGACGCTTACATCCAATGTTACCGTGGGAAGAGGAAAGTCCCATATTTGGAATCTAGGGGGGCTTTCTAGCTCCTAGATTAGAGTTTCACCTACCCCGCAACGTGCAGGTTCACGAACATGGCCGTTTCGCGCCGGATGTCGTGGAGGCAAGGGGGTGCTAGAGGTGGACTAGGGACGAAGTCGGGCGAATGACCCATTCCCCTTAGTGGTACGCTGCCGACCACGTAACGGGAGCTGAACGTTTGGATGCAGTCAGAAAAATGGCACCAAGGCGGCGGTAACCCGTGCAGCCCATGTGGTTGTTTGGTCAACGGCCCAGGGAACGAACGATTGCCACTAATCCCGGTGGCGCATCATGAAAATCATTTTATTCCTCCACTCTGGCGCCAGTGTATACCCATTCATCGAAGGTCTCTTTTTTAAAACCGTGGTCGCAGGGAGAGCGACCTCGAGATGATGAAACACATGTCGTCGGAGATCGGGAGGAGGCGCTCGCCAAGGCCGGTACGACAGGCCTCATTCACATCCCACGCCAGCCCCATGGTTCGGTGGACTGCACGGAATTGGATGACAGGTGTAAGGAGTCGTCCCATGTTTCGCTGGCCGGGGCCAAGGAAGAAACAAGGTGATAATGCTTTGCATCTGCAGACACGTTGTTCCTGCGTCTCATCTCCGAGGCCCCCTTCCCCAGCCGAAACAGGTGTCGTTCATTTTTCCTCTTGTCAGCCGAATCAAAAACCTCACCTGCCCTTGCCGCCGCAGTGCCCGCCGAAGATTGAAGGGAGTCACGTGTAGATTGATAGGTAACAGTCATCCGTGAACCGAACTGTTTCCTACATGAAGAAGAGCTGGAAATAACGACGAGGCGTAAGACTGGTACTGCCCGAGGCATCAGTTGAGTCAATTGCGACGTCTTCGAGTGCCTGAGCAGTCAAGGACAGAAGTCGGCAGAGCGGCTGGTCGCTAGTTATACGAATAGGTGAAAATTGAATCTAAGCGCTGTTACCCCTCGATGCTTCAACATTAAGACAAAAGTCCCGGCCCGGTCCGGCCACACGGCCTTGTTGAGGAACGGCGTCTTGTGGAGTATTGGGGGCTCACAGCAATGAGAGTTGTCTTCCAGACCCCTCACAATCAAAAGCTGCGAGGTCAGGCTGGTAAGGGTTAGGGTTATATTAGCCCATGATCAAAGGGCCGAAGCCCTAAGATTTCGCAGGAGCGCCAAGACTATTCCCCACCCTAAAATTTCAAGACACCACCTCAATTCGAGACCAGAGCACAGCGACAGTTTCGCACCATCACGAACGATCAATCCTACCGTCTCCGCTCAAATCCCTCCAAACAAACCGCCAAAATGCCCGGAGGTGTCACCGTTCGCGATGTCGATGTAAGTGTTTGCAGCTCTTCGCCGTAAACGGCCTCTGCGACCGAGACCCGAAACATTCTTCGCTGTGCGACTCGCCGCGAGCGAAGCTCGGCCGTGATGAGCCTCTACCACTGGCCGTCACAGCAGCAATATGGAAGATGAAAGGGAGCAGGCGTGAGGGGGTCGAAAGATCTCTGAAGACGGAATTTTGCTAATTGTGTTGTCTTTACTGGCGAAAAGGCTCACAAGTTCGTCGGTAAGTTTGTGTGCCAAAAACCGTTCCTTACCCGACACTTGGGCGTTCCAGCTATGTAGTTCATTGAGAAAAAACTAACGGTTTATTAGCGGCGTACGCGGCTTTCTTGAAGCGCCAGGGCAAGCTCCCTGTGCCCGGTTAGTCCCCGGATCCGAACAACGAGACTCCCACTCGGCTCGACGACCACCATATCTAACCATAGCTCTTACACAGGTTGGGTCGATACCGTCAAGACTGGGCCGGCCAAGGAGATGCCCCCTCAGGACATCGACTGGTACTACGTCCGTGCTGCTTCGGTCGCTCGCCACGTCTACCTGAGGAAAACCGTCGGTGTTGGCCGTCTCCGCAAGGTCCATGGCAGCGCGAAGAACCGCGGCTCGCGCCCCTCGCACCACGTCGATGCCAGCGGCTCTGTCGACCGCAAGGTTCTGCAGTCGCTCGAGAAGATCCAGGTTCTGGAGCAGGATGAGGAGAAGGGTGGCCGTCGCATCACCCAACAAGGCCAGCGTGATCTTGACCGTGAGTTTCGCTAAATCCACACTATGGTCTTGTCGTCATACTAAATTGAGATGCAGGTATCGCGCAAACGGTCGCTGAGGCTGATGAAGAGGAGGAGGAGGATGACGAGTAGAAGATTCTCCTTTTTCGGGAAGGCTTGTGTAGCGCCGCCCCCACGCCGTAAGGACGCGGTATCAGGGCTGGAAGCACCATGTGGTTTGGGACTGGTCATGATTCCCGGTAGCATCTAGTTCAGGCGTTATAAAAGGGATTTCTGGCTTGCTTGATCATCTGAGCCTGACCCTCGTCTCCACCCGCACAGTCAACCTCGCTGATATCGGTTCACACCAAATCTGATACTACTCGTTCATTGCGTTCGTACCACTCCTTCCTCGACGTGAAACTTGCCGTATCTAACGACTCGATAACAATGTTCCCGTCCTCTATTCCTCGACCTCTTGCCGTCTTCTTCCCATTTTCATCCCTCATTCTCTATTTCAATCCTCGTGCCTTCTCGCGTTCCCACTTCGCGCACCATCTTCCGTTTCACGTTGTCCCGACTCGCCTCTCCTCTCTCCGACTTTTGCCAACAGAGGCGTGGTTCCTCTCAGATATTCTAGCGGTTTTCAAACTTGATCCCCTTCTTTCCTCACATTTCTTTCCTAACCTTTCTGTCCCCAACCAAGGCGCTTTCTGGACCGGTTTTGGTTCATAGTAATTTTCAGGCTTGACCACGATCAAAATATTGAAATCACAGACTCGGAAGCGAATTGTGGTTCGCATTCTTCTTCCGACTTTCTCATCGACTCGGTGTAGGTATAGCGTTGTTGCTTTGGTGCTACATTTCTTGATTCAGCGTTCAAATGGTGCTTTACCTGATGCCCAGCTGTTACAGCTGTCAGCTCTACTGTGATAGAACGCGTGCTAACAGACTCTCTTGAGGGATACCTGCCTTTTCCTCCCGAACTGACTTAGCGATGACACAAGCCGAAGCCGAGGAGCTTAAGGCTCACGGCCTCAACGACTTGCATGTTGCAATCATTCTTGGACAACTCGGTCGCGTCAAGGAAATCCTCAGTGATAAGATACACACGGACGAAATTCTTGAAGCCCCCGACATGGATGGGACCACGGCACTAATGACAGCCGTCCTCGCCGGCCGTCTTGAAATCACCCGGTTTCTCCTTCAGAATGGAGCCTCAGTGCTAGTGCGAGACCTACGAGGCCGAGATGCCCTCGCCCACACCAAGACCAGCCCCTTCGGGGATAAGCTTCAGTTGTACAAGCGCCTCGGACTACCGTCTATGACCAGCGTCCAACACACCGAGAGACAAGTGATAGCCAAGATCCTACAGCATTCTATGGCACTAGAGTCCTGGTTAGTTGGACATTGACGTTATAACCCGCCCGTCTTCCCATCTCCTAGTTCAAACAGGCGGGGATGTTTTGTCGTAACTCTTTTTGGTAAGCAATATTTGCTAACAAACTAATCCTATGTACAGCCGTCGAAGCGGGCAACATCAAGATGCAAGGCCCGTCTTCTTGAAGGAAGGAAAGACCCTCACGATCCTACGCCCGTCTCTAGAATTCGAAATCGCTAGAGCGAATCTTGAGATGGCGACTACCGGGTTCATCGCCTCGGTTTCCAGGCCCGAGGTCAAGACGGCCGCCACGAGCGGCTGGCTTCCAAATGAACGGCGAGGCCCACATGTCTTAGATACTGTGAAGTATCTAAGGCTAGTGGGCTCTTTAGCGAGAGTGCTTGGGGTTGAGCTGGAGGCATCGTTCCGTGATACTAACGGGAAATCCCTACCAGAACACAATGGGAGGTTCACAGCGTCTCATTCTGTAAGCTCAATGGTCAGGCCGCTAGTTATATTGGACTAACCACCTAGCAGGAAAAGAAATTAGCTACGTTTTGGGTCATCGCTGCTCTACATGCCAACGTACAAACAACAGATCTCACTCGGGTAGCCGAGCTAGGGGATATCAGGTTGCCGCTAGCATGGCGGGAGGCTATTATATATTTAGACCATTCTCCCTGTCACAACGTACATTCCCCCTGCTTTCCCTTTATCTCACGAGTTCAAGGACCGTTTTTATAAGCTAACCACTTAAAGCTGAGGACAGTGCTGGGAGTTTCTGGATGCCATAAAGCGAATGACGGGGATCTCGATCTTCGTCGAGGCATGTGAATTCCTCACGCGCGGTGACCGAAAGGCATTGATTGGTTGCCCCAAATGCGGATGTGAACGTTGCAAACGGAGGTTTCTCATGGAGCAGACAACGGCCGCTAGCACTGAGGGTGTTTCCAGTGATGGTGGCGATGATGCCAAAAGTCGACGTTCAGGCCCGGCGGAAATACGGCCCAAGACTAAGCCGGTGCCATCTAAAGCACCGGAGGTATGTGTCAAAGCATAAGCCCGAAGCCTCAGTGACTTTTTACTGACCTGGGCTTTTAGGCGTGGCGGGTGTATGTGGATGACCACGGCAACGAGTGCGCAAAACCCAGGAGTCGGCGGATTGACGCAGATGAGTTTTCGTCTCACCTTGAAGCCTCGTTGCCGTCCCCCCAGCTCCCCTCCGGTACATCTAGCCGAGCTCCAACCGACAGCGACGAGGAGGCACATGTCTCCCAGGGCTCACCGGCGGGGTACGAAACGCCCCTATTTCATGAACCCATCTCCACGATCGCTGGCCGGTCTGGGTACTTCAAGACGGCTTCACGACAAGCATCCATGGAGGCCAGACCAAACCTTGCGCGATTCCTCTACAAGGGCCGCAACCCATCCACTCATGCTAGACAGGCACCGCCGTACCAATCAGGCGGCCCTAACCCGCCCCAAATAGCGAAGACGCCGGCCGGTAAGAAGAGGGCCGAGGCAAAGAGCGCGGGGGGGAGGAAGAAGGGTAGGGCTACTAAGACGCGGAAAGAGCAAAGCATCCGCGCGAGGAGTGGGTTTGCGCGCGCTGTTGAACACTTTAGGCAGAAGAGAGGCGAAGGCGATAGAGGGGTATGAGAGATGGTGCTAACTCCAGCAATCATTGGAACGAGCTTTTTTCCTCCCCTCGTTTGTATGTTTTAACACTCTTTCCCCCTTTTCGAGGATCCCTTCTGCAGCCGTCAACTTACTGCTTCAAGAAAGGAATAATATGAGTAGGCCAGGGGGGATATCTTCACTCATTGTAGTTTCTGGCTTTGCACACTCGCGTAGGTAGTTTTATCTCTTTCAACTGAGTTGCAGACACTATGTCACGGTTGCTGCCACTAAAAGTGGTGATAAATACGACGCTAAAATGAAAAGTAAATAAGCCGCTCCGTCAATATCTTTCAAGAAGTGATATGAAAAGCCGCCAACCTGACTCCTTAAACTTACAGGCATTCGCTGCGTTTCTCGTCCTAAAATGCCCCGCCAAATCTCCAACTCACTCAACTCGTGCTTACGTGATTCTGATAAATACGGCCTAGCCATCATATCTGACCGCAAACGAGGCAAAAAAAGTCATTAACGGGTCCAACGTAATCCGTCCAGCAAATTGTACGGTCCCGACACTCTAGAAAAGCGATACATTGGTGGTGTATAAGCAACACCGAACCGAAACGCAATGAACCCGAGCGAGTCAGCTTGTTCCGTGTCCAACTCCGGCCCGGAGTCTCAGCCCGAGATCCAGCCCGGGGTCCGGACCGACAACATGCAGTCTGCTGATACGGCAGCGGAGCAGGAACCGGCTCAACAACTAGATTCAGAATGGGAAGAAGAACAACAAGCAGAGCCAGAGCCAGAACCTGAACCGGCACTCCCACCCCTTACCCCCCAAGAATTCCGCGTTTACAACCGTCTCGCGGAGCAGATGGAATACTTCGTAAGGCCTCACCTGCCGCTCCTTTTCCCGGTCCCCCCTCCCTCACCCGGGATGCCCTCCCTGTTGACCCCATACTCACCCCTCGAACAGCACGACCACTTCCGCCAGATGTACACCACCCTCCAAACCGCCTGCACCAACCGCCGCCGACCTGCCGGCATGAGCCTACGCCAATTCCTCGACGAAGGCCTGCGCCTAGCCCGCTACCTCGAAATGCACCACTCCATCGAAGAAACCCATCTGTACCCGCTTCTAGGGCGCAAGATGCCCGCTTTCCGGTCTTCCGCGTCTCCATTTTCTTCTTCTTCTAGGGGAGGAGGGAAGAAAGGGAAGGGAAAAGGAAAGGGGGGTAAGGATAAGGAGTCTTGTGAGCTTCTTAGGCAGCATCAGGTTATTCATGATGGGATGGATGAGGTGGCGGCGTACCTGCGGAGGTGTAAGGATGGGGAGTGTGAGTTTGAGCTGGGGGTGTTGAAGGAGAAGCTTGATGTGTGTGGTGATGTGTTGTTGGCGCATCTGGATCAGGAGGTGGCGGATCTGGGAGCGGAGAGGATGAGAAGGTATTTTACGCTGCAGGAGATGAAAGCGATTCCAATGTGAGAGCGGTGCATGTTTGTGTAGGGCGCACGGGAGCGGGCAAGTGTCGTTTAGCTGGAACACGGATTGTGTGTTTGCAACATGAGGTTCATAATGGTCATGAATATGTACTGGGCGCATGTCATTGTCAAATCATGTGGAAGTGGCGGAATATAGCAACGCTTATCACCAAGTATTGTGTCTACCCTCGCTCAGACTCTATCAGACGCTGGTATCTATCCGCCTCGAGCTACACTGGCCTATCCATAAGCGAGATAGCTGTCTCTAAATCATTTGTTCCTTGATCGAGAGCCTCCTCCGCCAACGCAACTCCATCGCTCATCGTACGTGGTCGTTCTGAAAGCTGGACTGTATCTCCCTGAGGCTCTCCGGGTACCAAGTTATACTCCTCCGAAAGCCGACTTTGCTCATCACCGTCCACCTCTGGAAGAGGAATCCAGCACGCTAGGATGTGCTCCGGGTAGCAAACTTCCGTCCGCACAGTCTCTTCGACATCGTCGGCCATTTCCCGGGGAATGGCAGCGAGGCTGCTGCTCCTTTGGGGGATGGGGGGGCGGGAAGAAAGGGGAGGTAGTGAGCCTCGATTGTAGGATTGTGACCGTCGCGTGGAGGACACTCCAATGTTGTTGGTACTTGAAGCAGGATCATTAGGCCCAGGAGATGGCTCGGGATCGATGCGAGGCTGAGTCACGGTTAGGGCTGGGGGCGATAGGTAGAGTACTAGATTCACTTACGAATGGGATGGCACTGCATCCTAGGTCTTTGATTAACCCAGCGTCCCCCACAGGCCGTCTGCGGGTAGGGCTCGAAGAGAAGCCGGTCGCAACGGTGGGCAAGATGTCACCGTTCAAAACACCGTCCAGACTGACCCACGATTTTTGTCGGCCGATGCTATGACAAGTCATGCAGGCCTTGTACTGGCACTCAAAATCCCGACGTGGGAGCCATGGCTGGTCATCATGTGGATAGTTGTACCTCGCGGGAAACCCGTCGGTGAGCCCGAGATGTTCTCTCTCGTCGGCTATCATTTTGTGGACCTAGACTCGACGTTAGAACAATTACCGGGTTTCTAAAACAGATCGTGTAGTGCCCACATTTTCCCATTGTGTTATAAGAGTATAGACCTGCTCTGGTGTATAGGACTTTCGCTGCTCCAGAGACTTCTCCGTCATAACGCTCAGCGCCTCGCCCCGTACGTCGGGGCCAAACTTCCCCAAAGACATCTCTTCTGTAAATTTGCGCCCGATATCGTCGTAGGTTACCTGGACACATTGTTTAGCCACAGCTCATCTCATATGCCCGAATAAATAAGATCTGCTTTACCGGAATCTCGCTATCGCTTGCGTCGATAATAAGCGGTTCCCTGTCTACCACACAGCGGTACAGCATCCCGCATAGGGGTACTCGCCCGCACCGCATACATGGGAAAGGCGAATTGTAGATAATCGCCATGCTCGAGTGCTTACAGTCGGGCATCACAACATCGGGACGCCGATACCTCACCGGCCGGGCCGCGAACCATTTTGGAAGACTCTGGGACCGGGCTGGGAAGCCATCGTCGTCATCGGTGTCGTAGTTCAACTCGGTCCTGACCGATAAACCGCATCCGCTCGCTTTTGGGGGGTCGTCCATCTCGAAATGGATGATATGAAATGTCAAAGGCAGAAAAATGTTGTGGATCCGCCAATGTCAAGCTCAATATTAGCATTTCGAGATTTTTTCCGGGCCTCGGGGGGACTCTCGTTTCCCCCGGGATGTGAACAAGTTGGTTGGCAAGTCAGGACATCAGCGGGCAAGAGCAGAGTTTTGGCTAGCTATCTATGCCGTCAGTTCTCGCATGAGATAAAAGAGAAGCGGAGCCGGAGTCAAAGCAACGGATGGTCTCTGTGCAAAAGCGTGTTGCGTGCCGCAAGGCTGCGAGCTTTGTCTGCACGGGTAAGAGATGAGGGCGTAACCATCCGTCAACCAGCTGCCAAAGAGACGTTCGTGCAGCACATCTCGCATCCATTGTGGGAACAATGATGTCGAAGTGACTGAGATGGCAATGGGCGGAATTTGCAAGTCCGGATACAGAGGTATCTAACTAGCTGTAGTGAGCGAGTGAGCCTGTGGATGCCCTTTCCCTCTATTGCGACTTCCTTCGTAGATGTCGTTCTCCTTGAGCGGGACCGGCTACTTCCCTCGTCTCCTCCATGTCCCCGGGACTACCAGGTACCTAGGTAAGTACCAGGACACCTAGCGATGAACCTTGGGAAGAATGGAAGTATTCCCGGACGTGAAAAGATATATTTCATCTACAAACGCCATAATGGGGACTGATACCTATGGCGTGGATTGTGTCAACGTCGGGATGAATGTACGGGAGGAGTTGAGACTTCAAACCAAAACAACCTTGAAATGGGACGCCTAGCTACGAATATTACATAACTAGCTATTGCAAGTGTCAACGCTCAGATACACCGCTGTAAGGGCCCGGGAAGCGCGGTTATCAATCGCCTTGCCGGCCAAATTGTAATGACGTGAGGTCAACGCGCTTGTTCACCCAAACCAGGACAGCGGGTCGGTCTCGGCTCGATCCGCGAAACATGGTCAAAGACGACGACCTCTCTTGCGTATGAATCGGATCGGACTTCGAAACTGAGAGACTTGCCAGCCCTCGGGCCAATCATGGACAAAGATTGTCTGGCATGGCCGACGTCGCGCGTCGCGAGGGAACGCCCCATCGAGTGGGCCGAGGTCGAGAACACGGACAGGGATCCGCGCTTCATGGGCTCATGAGCAATCGGACTAGGCCATGTTTTTGCCCAGACTTGCAAGCAAGCCGCCGCAGCAGCTGCTGACTTGTCCTCGTTCCAGCTGAAGAGCCGCCTGGGGAAAACAAAAACCTCGGCCATTGGACACAGTAACCAATCAGAAACCCCTGTTATGGTCGGCTTCCCGGGCCCCACACGCGCCCCTCACTCAGGGCCAGTCGCGACGCCCAGGGCGACAGGGGAGCACAGCTTGTTCCCCAGTCCTCCCAGCCCCTGCTGCAAAAGCCCAGCCTCCCCTTTGATCTCGTTTCCGACGGGCCAGGGCCGATTTTGCGACGACGGCTTTCTCTCCCCTCTCCAGCCAACCCGAACAGCTCGAACAACTGTCTCTTCTTTCCATCAATCGTGTGAGTCCCTTTCCTATTCCCCCTCTCTCCTGTCTGGCGTGCCCCTCAGCGCAAACGAAACCCTATTTTTTTCGACAGGGAAAGGAATGCTGGAACGGGGAAAATAAACAAAACAAAAACGCAAGCTCGCTAGCACTTTTGTGTACATCGAGACCCGCCCGATCCCCCCAGCAATCCCCAGTGTAAACAAACCGTCGACCCGACGCAACCGCCGCATCGCCAGCTCGTAGCGCACCGCAAACCCGGCGCAGGAGTTGTGCAAGAGGCTAATCATACACCACGTATATCCAGAATACGCATTATTACCTTACGAAACCCAAACATCCAGACCGCCACGCGCGCCCCGCTTCTCCTACGCTTAGTAGATGTCGATTTAACCACCGCGCGCCATGTCGGTCAAGATCGAGCGGGATTCGTACAGAGAGGCGATCAAGGATGCTGTCCTTGATCATGCTGTGAGCAAGGGCGGCGTCATCGGCCATACCGCCGGCGCCATCTCGGAAGCGGCCCACGGCAACCTGCCCGGCACCACCGGCAAGCACCCTGTTGCCGCCGTCGTTGGTACGGCCATCACCGGCGGCCGCTTGAATGCGGGCACCAAGGGTTATCTTGCTGTACGTTTTGCCCCGCCCCCGTCGTCGTGACAAGGCGTCATGAATGAATTATGACACCGAAGGAACCTAGCTTGGAAAACCCCAAGCTTTAGCTAATGCTGTCTCTGCCTCTAGGCCTACCTCAAACAACTAGAGGACAACCCGCTGCGCACCAAGATGCTGACGGCCGGCACCCTGGCTGGTAGCCAGGAGCTGCTGGCCTCGTGGCTGGCCAAGGATCGCAACAAGCACGGCAACTACTTCACTTCCCGTGTGCCTAAGATGGCCGCCTATGGTGCTCTTGTCAGCGCACCTCTCGGTCACTTCCTGATCTGGCTGCTGCAAAAGATCTTCAGCGGCCGCACCAGCCTGAAGGCCAAGGTCTTGCAGATTCTCGTCAGCAACCTGGTGGTACGTACCCCCTTTCACAATACTTGGTTCCTAGAATATAAATTCCTAACATAGTTCTAGGTCGCTCCCATCCAAAACGCCGTCTACCTCGTCGCCATGTCCCTCGTCGCCGGCGCCCGGACATTCCATCAGGTCAAGGCAACGGTGCGCGTCAGCTTCTGGCGTGTCATGCGCGTAAGCTGGATCACCTCGCCCATCTGCCTGGCCTTTGCGCAGTATTTCCTGCCCGAGCACACCTGGGTGCCCTTCTTCAACCTCGTGTCCTTCATCATCGGCACGTACATCAACACCATCGCCAAGAAGAAGCGCCTCACTGCTCTCCGCAAGAAGCACTTTGGCGAGGGCGGCCGCGGCTCCGGTGGCAACTCTGCGGTTGGCGGGCCCCGCCCCGAGGACTACCCGCCTCTCGGCCCTAACCCCCCTTACTAAGCTATCAACTTAAGAGGGGGGGAAGGAGAGCGCCGCAAGATAGCGGGTTGACGAGGGCAACTGGAAGCACAATGTAGTGTGTGGAACGAAGATATGACCATGGCACTGCCCGACGACCTGCCGTCATCTCCGCCCCTTTTCATCTTCACAGGACGGGTGGGGGGGATGGCGGGTGAAAAAACGCAAACGACTGAACGGGAGAAGAGGGGTCGGGCAGGTTAGCTAAGTTGTGTTACGACGGGATTGTGATATATGTTTCTGAAAGCGTGCGGTGACGACGGCGGCAGGCGGCTCCTTTGCGGGAGTTTTCGGGTGGATGGAACTGAATGGTGGTTCTTGGGGATGGGAATACCTTGTATAATGTTCGTCGGATTTTATGTTATTATTTTTTACGTCAGGTATGGACTGAATCTTTAGCTCTTTCTGTGCGCGTGTGATGCTAGCGTGAGGGTGGATGAGATGAGATACAAACAAATATGTCCAAGGTAGTTTGGAAGTACGTTTTGAGTCGTATAATTGGCCCCAGGGCTTGTGGTGTACTTGCGGTTGTTAAACAAATGATGTTTATGTGGTATCATCACGCTACTTCGATATCCAACACAAAACAAAACCGGAGTGTTCGCAAGGAGTCAACACCATCATCTCATCATCTCTGATACTCCATCCGTCTTCAACCCCCCCTCGTCTAGGCTTGTCACTTTTTGCACCAACGCCCAGCTATGCCCAAGAAACTTGTCGCCGGGAGCTTTGCCGATTTGATCCCGTACTTAGTAACCGGTCTTCGTCCTCGTCCCATCTGGTAGTCGTTTCAATACCCCCCCTCACGTGCTTTCGTAGTAACGCAATGAGCGTGTCAGCTCCTCAGGTACGCCAGTCATATATTTGGTGATCCCCCAGTCGTCATATGCTTGCCGGTCTGCTCGTGGAACTTGTTGATGTGTGTATTTGTGGTTCATCAACTCGCGCGGAGGAGTCCGCAGTGTGAAGAGGACGCCGTGCCCTTGGTGGCTGGCCCAAGTCTAGCCGTTTTGATTCTTCTGCGCTGCGTTGGACCGGGGGAATAGTGGGAGGTGTTGTCGGAGCGAAGGCCTGGTGGGGAGTGAGAGAGAACAAGCAAAGCCCCGTGTTCCTCTCCTTCACCATCCCCGGGACGACGAATAACGTTTCGATCCTTTCTTTATACCCCTATCCCTCACACCCCGCCAGTAACCTGATCCCCCAGCATAAAGCTTGGGCTCCAATACTCCCATTCGTCCGGCGCCTGCTTGTCCACCCACAACATACCCTCGCCCATCAAGTCCTCCAACGCCGTCTGGGCACGGGCACGTTGCCAGCCGAGGTTGGCACGTAGCATCGACACGCTAACGTATCCTAGCACCTGCGCCGCTTCGAGGACGGCGCTCTGGTCCGTGTTGAGCTCCTTGGGCACCGACCGAATGTAGGGACGGCGGCCGACTTGGATAATGGAGTAGGCGGAGCCGAGAGGTTTGAGGGTGGCGACGGCCCGGAGGATGTCATCTCTGCGGAGTTGTCAGTCATATTAATGGATGACCCGAGTGATAGGGATAGGAGCCCCTTGCTAGAAGTAAAGAGAGGGGTGATGAAACACAAGAGCAAACTCACTCCGTAATCTCTGGCGAGCCCTCCATCCTTGCCTTCATAATCCTCTCCCGCACTTTGCTCAGCTCAATCAACCCACCATTCTCACTCCTCGTCTCACCACACACCTCAACCACCCGGACCGCCAACTCAAAATAAAAATCATTCACCGACCGCCCCAGCAACTGCGCCCAAATAGAATTACTGCCGGCACCGCTTCCACCACTATTACTGCTACTGGCGAGCGGGTCCACCCCAATCGCAGCACACATTCGCGCGAATTGGGCGCGAAACGTCGGGTTCGAGCGGATATCGCGGGCGTGGGTCTGCGCGAACTGTTGTAACAAGCTGCGGAAGACGGCAAGTTGAGTCTCGAGGGCGGCGGCGTTGGAAGTGCGCAGGGACGACCCGTGGCTGGCATACTGGGCTGAAGTCAGTCGCGAGCGGTCGAACGCGGCGAGGCCGACGCCTTTGCGGGACATGATGATTCTCCTTGCTGGTCGTCTTGTTGAATTCCCTGTTTCTGTATTGGTATGGGAAGGAAGTATATTCTGGATGGGCGGGGTTATTTTTCGCAAATGTGGTGATTTCTTTGATAGAGTTGAGGCAGAAGTGCTGGAGGTGATGGGTGTTGAGTTGATGACTTGAATGAGTGACGTGCAGTGGGGCAAAGGCAAGATTAGACGAGGGGTGTATCAAGCAGGTAAGTTCCAAAACAACAAGTCCAATACACCACCAAGAATAAAAGTAATTGCAGAAAAATGTTGTTGGCAATGTAAT
Organism: Dichotomopilus funicola; assembly: GCF_033296635.1. NCBI lineage: Eukaryota > Fungi > Ascomycota > Sordariomycetes > Sordariales > Chaetomiaceae > Dichotomopilus > Dichotomopilus funicola. The sequence goes on from NW_026944026.1 coordinate 84,868, forward strand.
TACACTAGAATGATTTAGAAATGATACGACCAAGGTCACGATTCCAGTAACATAGCCATGGTTTGCTCAACAATACACCCCACCCTCCGTGATGTATGTACATGCAGCAAATACCACAACTGGTGAGTTGTTTCATGATGAGGTATCGGGAGACCCTCCCAGCAGCATACATACGAGGCCTAGTTTGGGGTCTCTACGGCCTTCATCCCTAATCTCGGAAAGAAACTAACCCAACCTCCCTTCCCTCCTCATCCAACTCCACCACAACTGGCTGCTCATCCTCATCCTCCTCACTATCCCTATCTGCCGCATCCAGATCGTCACCAAGACGACTACCACCTTGGCCACCCCCCGTTTCCCCTCCTGCCTGCTGCGCTCCTTCATCCCTTCTCAAATCGATGTCTATCCTCCACAACCACCCCACCAACTCCCCAAACACCTCATCCACCTCCTCCAGCCTCGCTGTCCCATCCACTTCTCCCCCTCGTGGCAGTCCGTCTAGCTGCACTCGATACCCACTCAGTAACCGCACCAACTTCCATTTATTCAACGGCCTATGCACAAAAATCGGTCGATCCCCACTCAAGCCTCTTCCTTCGCCCTCCTCATCTCCACCTGCATACGCTCCAGCTCTAGCTCCGTCCCCAGCCCCAGAAGCTTCGCCTGGTGATGCGAGATAGTACTCGGTATACAACAGTTGCGCATGCAGCGTCCTCAGCAAGCCTGCCACCAGCTTGGGGTGTGACAGCGCGAGGTCATACGCACGTAGCACAATTTTGAGGACGAGATCCCACCACTGCTCAAGGCAGGCTGGGTTGCCCAGGTGTGTGCCGGTGAGGAAGGTGAATTGTAGTTCGGCTAGGAGGGAAGATTCGGGATTGGGGTTCGGTTCGTCGTGAGGCTGCTTTTTTTCCTTTGGTTCGTGGGGGCTGAGAAGGGCTTGGACGCGGAGAGAGGTATCGGTGGCCTCGGAGGTGGTTGCTGTTGAAGAAGAACGTAGGTCTAGAATTCGGAGGTCGCGAAAATCTTGGGTGAAGAGGAAGTTGAGTTGGTTGGTGGTAGTAGTGGTGCTTGTTGACAGGTTCGGTTCGTCGGGTTGGACGTCTCGGGCTGAGTCGATTAAATCGACAAGAAATTCCTCTACCCCCTGTTTCCCTGTGATCCTAGCGAGAGATTGCGTCGATATGGCTGTGGTGAGTGTGTCCCAGACGGTAGCGGGGGATTGTGCCCAGGCGGGAAGGGCATTGTCAATCGGCACATTCGGTCTGTTGCGTTGATCTTGGGTGACATATGGCCGCAGCAATTGGGCCACTGTTCCCAGGTCGTCATTATGGTCGGTCACTTGAACTTGGCGTCGTGGTTCTCGTAGCACCTCGTTGTATCTATCCCATTCTTTCACTCGCAGCCGCCCCCGCTCTCCAGTGACGAACCAGTATCCACATCTAGAAACACCACCTGGTTGCTGGGCCCAGATGAAATGTACTCCTGGGGGGATATCACGAAATCCGTGGAAGGTCTTGCTGGTGGTCAGGGCTACGGTGTCCAGCCCGATGATAAAATTCTCAGGAAGCTGCAGCAACCTGAAAACGTCCCCGTTTTCAAGAAGTGAGCGTTGGGTATGAGAGGGCGAAACTAGGCTCGCGCCTGTGAGTGCCGCAGTTGACGCAGCCATATCGAGATCGCCGTGAACGGCCTCTTCACAATCCCTTGGGGTACATCTGGGGGGCGGGTGTCTAAATTCTGGGGCGATCCGAGAGTTTTTTTTTGATTATCGTATCTGTGTATTGATATCGATTCGGGGTCGAATTCGTCTTCCTAGAGTTTCCTTGTTCTGTGCATCCGGCATCTGGTTGTGTTGGTCGGCAAGGCTTGGTGGAGTAGGACCCGTTGCCCAGGAAGTTTCCGTGTGGTGTGCTATGGACGAATCATCATGTATGGTATTTGTAAAATACCGAGTTTCGACAAAAGTCCGGTCGATTCACCTGCTTCTTGTAATACCGTCGAACATCCACAAAAAAAAGTCAGTGGGTGTCCACATTAGCTTGCCTCCTTGCCCAAAATGACAAACACCATGACCTCTGGTGGGACACTGTATTTAAGAAGTCATGAAATATTCCTCGGGCCAGGGAGGGGTGTCTCGGGGGCAAAGCGAGCATTTCCCTATCGGCTCGCCCCAAACGGGACGCCTTTCGATATACCCACGCAACCCATGCCGACCGAGCCCGCGTCACTGTGAAACGGGATGCACGGATCGGGGAGAAAGGCGATTCCCATGTCAGGGTATGAAGGTCAAACATGGAAACCAGGGGGGCCTGGAGACCCCTCGAAGTCGCCAAGTCGCTTCTTGGCGGGAGGGTACCGTACCACAGCGAACCACAGTTCGTTTTCAAGACCGATTTTATAACGTTAGCGCCTCATCGTTTCGTTTGCCAGACCCCTGAACATGCTTGTTGCTCACATGGCCCCCAGGGTTTGAAGAGCTTGTCGGGAGACAGGGGTAGGAAGGCTACTTCTCAAACGAGTTGAAAATGGATGCCCGAACTCCCCGATGCACCTTCACCCCAAAGCCGTTGAGAAAATAAGAACGTTAAGGCTCCCCAGGCTAGGCATTTCCCGGAAAATCCGGAGAAAGAAGATTTCGGGCCCACCAAGCACTCCCTGTTCTCGAGAAATCGAACCGCCGAGCCGCGGTAACAACGCTTCTCATCCTACCACCTTGCTTCTACTAATGCGGGTTCGTCAACATCTGCAACCGCCCAACCCAACACGAACTGCCTCCCCACCTCTACTTGAAACGAACCAAATGCTCGGCCCGCTTCCCGGCCCGAGTGAGATGGGCCCCTGCCGGTCCTGGGTCTCACGTTGCACCCCCATCTCGGCTCTTTCTTAGGAAGGAGCCTGACCCCCCTCGGTATCACTTCCACACGCTGCATCTCGAAGAAAGGAACATTGGACCCTCTTGTCCATGCCCCGGGAATCCTCGCCATTAGAGCATCACATGGCTCACCATGTGTGACCGAGAATGACCACCACCAGGATGACGATGCTGTGATCCCTCTTGCCAGAGGAAGCCATACCATTCCGTTCGAATCTCTGCGTTCCGTGAACATAGTCCTCAATTCAAGGAGCCAGTCCCTCTTCGCCCCCACCTTGATGCAAAAAGGGTACCTGGAGATATATCCTGAAGTCAAAACCCCTCTTCTCAACGCGAGTTTGTGCTGACCCTTCCTTCGGGTTCGCTTCCCGGGCCCTGGGGGTGTGGTTACACAAGACTAAGGGCAAACAGGGTTCCTAAAAAAATCTGCAACCCGTCACAACCTGCAGGACTCACCACACATATAAATGTTTTGCGCTAATGTCCAAAATGTCTTGATCCGCATCTCCCCGGATCGAGGGGCATGTTCCCGTCCCGCCCCTCCATCCCGTCAGCCTGGGTTCTCCGCGTCTTAGCTTGTCTTCATGGGGGATGAAGAGGGAAGGGATACCTGTGGGAGAAGGAACCCATAAGGCTAGCTTGGCCACCAACAGGAAGGATGTCCCGAATAATGCAACATTTCGACTCGCTGACAGCTCTCTTGACTTTGCTCAGTTCACGCCCCCTTCACTCTTGTATACTACCACGTGGCCCCCTAGAACTGTGCGTTCTCGGCGCATACATAGTACACTAAGATATTTAGCGACCTCTCTTGCACTGCAGGAACCTCAGACACTCAGCTTGTTCCCACACTATTCTTGTACATTGGATGCAGGGAAACAATACCTCTAGAGAATAAACAAGCGCAGTACCTTCAAAAAGCAACCCCCCCAAACCGCCTCTGAACATATCTCCATCTGACCTTGAGGTAGACCAGCTGGCCGGGCCCAACTAGCGCTTTCTTATATCTCATATCGGTTCAGAGAATAGCAAGAACTTTGCTTCGTTCACATGCAAACAAGGCAAGCGGTTTTGGTTATTGGTTGCTCCGGCCTGTACAAATAACAACTGAGGACCCGGTACTCTGATTCTGGAAAGACAAAAAGGCAAAGGCCGACGGAGGCTCGGGAGTAAGCGAGCGTATACCCCTGTCTCCCACAGTGCTTGGGAGGATCGGATTTTGAAGAACCGACAAACATCGGATTTACACTAGTTACTATGTACTGTATTTGCTAATTATTCCAACTTGGCGTGAGCTGTTATTTTCCCCTCCTCCATCACTGTATAAACCATACATCACAAAATCCGAAATAGCGCACCACAATGGGCGAGCGTCCCGGGAGAAGGAAGGTAAAATCTTTATTAATCACCTGTCACCAAACATCATCACCACGGTTGTTGCATCACTAGATGGTTGCTTGATGAGTCAAATAAATAAAGCCTGCCAGCTACACACCTACGCCAGAGTAGCGAAGGGCAATGCAAATAAAGGTAAATAAAGTACACAATACGCAGACACCAATCCATCCATCCCCCCACCCAACCAACTCTGAACGCCTTCCGCCCCCGTCCCCCCCTTCCCAGAATCTCCCCATCTCCCTTGGTCCTCTCACACCGCGCTCCATTCTTGGTTTCTCTCCATGTAGCCTAGGTTAGGCAATCATGCAAAAGCTAAAGGGCAGAACAGAACAAAAAAAGTAGCCAGACATGCAAATCCTTCATTGTTACAACTCTCCAAACCCATGCTTGCTCCTCAAGCCACAACGAGACCTTTGCCTATTGTCCGCTTAGCTAGGCAGCCAGGAAGCCCACGGTAGAGTCACCAACTCAACAAACACCCCGTGTGAGGAAACCCCCTCTTTAAGACGTGCAATGCATTACAACTCCGTGCCCATTGCATCTCGTCCCTTTCCCACCCTCCCATCTCCCTCGCCTGCTCTCTCCTTTTGGGGTATATCCGACAGCCCAGAACACACGGTGAAAGAACAACTCAACCCATGCTCCCCACTTGGAGCAGTATGCACGCCTGTCCATGCCCGACTCCATGCAATGACCATGAAAAATGTCGGGACTCGAGATGCAGTGGAAAACAAGACAAAAAACAGAGTAAAAACAAAAACAAAAAGAACGAGAAATCGTGGGGGAAAAGAGAAAGGGGACAAGAATATCTGCCACAAGTGCTAGCTAGTTGGCTACAAGGTGGGAATTGGTCTTAGTGGCTGGGGGGCTGGCCACCAGCGTCTGTATCTTGTCAGCAACGTGAGCTCATAGCACAAACCAAAAACCAAAAAAAAGACCAAAAAAAAGCAAGAAAAACACATACGCTGAGTGTACATTTGCTGGTTGGACTGACCATATGGCGATGCGGGCGAGTAGTTGTTGTAATTGTACTCGGGCATCTGCTGCTGGGGAATACCGGGGGTTGGGGGGCCAGTATAGCGGGCCGGCTGGTAGCCTATGGGAGGCAGCTGGACGGTTCCAGGAGCAGAGTACGTCGTCGCAGGCTGCGTAGCATCCACGCTAGCTTGCGGGTCTGCCGAGCCGTTCTGAGCAACAACCGCAGCCTGGCGTTGGCGTTCCTCCTCAGCGGCGGCGGCCTTACGGGCCTCTTCGTCCTTCTTCTTTGCCTTCCACTCACGGCGAATATCTTTGAACACTTCATGAAAGGTCACAACAGGTTAGCCTAGTTGGGGCTGTGAAAACTGCTTCTCTATGGTTTTAGACTCACGTTCAGGTGTGCGCTTGACACCATGCGACTGCATTGTCACATGGGCGTTGAGGTGGTTCAATGTGCCATAAGCCTTCTCGCATCCATCGTGACCGCACTTGTACATGCGCTCAATCTCCTCGTACCGCCTCCTGGGCCTCTTGTGCTGCTGTGCGCCCGGAATAGGGACGAAGCTATACACCTGTAAAAAAAACCCCCAGTGTTAGTCACGAACTGGCGCGACAAGGTCTGCGCACCGAACCGGAGAAAGTGGCATTTTTCCCACGTAACATGGGCACAACACAGCCAAAAACACTACTTACCTGATGAGGGCGGCCAGTAGCGGCAGTCGCGGGGGGCGCTTGATGGAAAATGTGGGTGCCAGGCGTGATATGGCCGGCCGGTTGCTGGCTATAGCCGCCCCAGTCGGGGCGAGGTTGTGTGTAGAGGCCCGGCGTGCCCGGGTGCGGCTGGTAGCCCTGGGACATGTCTTGCGGGGGGGGCGCATATGGGGGGTAGTGGCTATGAGTCGCATAGGTCGGGCTGGCGCCCGCAATGGAGGGATCTATAGGCAGAGCGCTGTCAGATTTGGCCTGCTCTGGCTGGGGGGTCTGATGGCTTTGCCCATCTGATAGAGGCATAGACGGACTTGTTGGTGTTTGCGGCATACCGCCTGCGCTCCCGTTGGGGTTACTTGCGGGGTGGTAGGAGCGCTGCATGTCGGGAAAGGTGGCAGACCGGGAGGTGGTCGGGTACACGCTGTATTCCGAAGTGGGCGTGCCCGAGTTGGAATAGCTGGCTGACCGTGCCTCTTGCTGCGTCGCGTACTGGGTCGCGGAAGCCGGATCTACGGGTTCGGCCTTGAGCTGCGTGTCGCCGACGACACTGGGATGGGGCGAAGGCAAACCTGACTGCGAGTACTCGGGGGCGGCGCGCTCCATAGAAAAGGACCGAAGAGGTGTGCCGAGGGCGGAGCAGGAAGATAAGACAGGAGGGATGTCGTTGCCGGGCGAGGAGGGTTAGGTGTGTGGTTCGAGGATCGACGCGACAACTAAGACGCGACGGTGTGCTTCGGTCAAGCGCGGTCCTCTCGGTCGGGGCGGCGCTGATGGTAATGGGACTGGTGATGGTGATAGTGATAACGATGGCGGAGAAGGTTGTGATTGGAAATGCGATGAGAAGAGATGTGAATAAGAGTCGGAAGAGGTCAAGACAAGACACCTCAAGGTATGTATAGCTTTCCCAAGGATATGCACACCACGGTCGGTTTGGCCGGGGAAAATCCAAGGCGACTGTCCTGGGTGGCAGGAGGGCCCAGGGATTTATTTGGTCGTCCAGCGGAACAACCCAGGATGGGTTGCAGGTGGAGGAGGGGGAGGGGTGTGAATGTGCGAATGCGTGGGTGTGAGAACCCAAAGGTGTGAGTGTGAGTGTGTGCTGCGTGCTTGCGCGATGCCCGCCGGGAGTGGAGGTCGAGGACTCGCACTAATTTAGTCGTGCAGACCTGAAGGAGAATGGCCTGGGTCTGGTCGCTCGGTTTGTTGGGGTAGCGCGAAGCACACACAGCAGCGTTCCGCGAAAGCGATTAGCGTGCGATCTGGGGCACGCTAGCTCGCTAGTTGGGCACCAGAGCCGCAGAGATGTAAAGTTTAGTTCCCGACCCGGTAAAATGGTCAGAAACATGAGGCGCACACCAAAGCGGGCTGCTTCGTGCAGTAGCTCGGCAGGATGTGACGACGAGCTTGTTCGAGCTTGTTGAGTCGCGGCGGAACGCTTGTTCGGGTCGTCCTGTGCAAGAAGAGTCGCGAGGGTTTCCGAGGGTTCAGCGCCGGGGTGGGAGGAAATTGAGTTTAGTGCGGGACCAAGGGCGATTTTATAATCGAAGTGGGGGTAGGAACGGTGGAGGGAAATTGGGATGGGGTTGAGAGCTCTTCGCAATGCGGAACAGAAAGACCTGAGGCAGAGTCGCAGAGAGTGGTCACTCGGCCCCCAGACCCAGGGCGACTTTCAGGTGTCCACCCTCTGCTGGCTCTCTGTACACAACTGCTGAGCAGGGGCTGATTTCGCAAGTGGAGCCACCACCCTCTGCCAGGTTGGGCCCGTTTGGCGAATGAGGGCTGTTGTGATAACGGGTACGGGGTACCTACAGACGACGAGAACGGCGTTGCGGGTTGACAGGAGGACGGGGGCTGTCGGGTCTCGAAAGCCGATGACAGAAACCCCAATTTTACAATTCCAGTTACGTTGGACGGTGCACTGTGCACATCTTCCTCTTCGTTGCCGAACGCCGGCAGCGCGACAGGGCCGGTGCGCCGTCTCTCAACCTCCACTTGACTATGTACCTACAAAATACTATGGGATATTTTGATGGATAGGGAAACTTTTTCCAGATCCTCGGAATATTCTCTTCCTTTCTTATTTTCCCTTCCCCATTTCTTTTTCATTCGCAGCACACCTTTTGTCTAACGTGAGTGTACCTAGTTGCATTGCTATCCGGTCGGTCAGGTTGGGAGCATGATCATGGATGGGGTTTCGAGCACCACCACCCGACTCCCCGGCCGGATGGACCCATGCGCTTGGGAGACGCTGATTACCCAATGGCGCAACCCCTCCTGTGGCCGAACTCCTTGCGAAATCTAACGCATTATGGTAACCCCACAGCCGATCGTTCCCATCCCGCTGGTTCGAGGTTCTTCATTGTTGAGACTTGACGCTCATGTCCAGATGGGAGAGTGGACTTGGGCGAACGGTTATTTGTGAGGGCCGACTCGGGTTTCAAGTGATTGACGTGCGCTCTTCTCTTCGGACAACCCACCGAGACGCCTAAAAAGAAGCCGAGCGACGCATTCCGAGCGGCCATTTTAACTCGGGCGGCGCTCTCTGGGGGGCATCCTCTCCTCGCCTTTTTCGCATCCAGCAATCGCAAGCCAAGAGGTCTCCTTGGGGAAATATGGGGGTTTCCCGAAAGGCGTTAGTTTCATTGGATCTGCAATTGGGAAAAAATCTCAGCAGGGATGGGGCTGCGACGCCACCAAACGGGAGAGATGCCTGCCCAGAAGGACCCTGCCCCGAAAATCCCCCACATCACTGGTGCTGGACAAATTCATCAGTCAGTCAGTCAGTCAGTCAGTGCTTGAGTCGGGCGCGAACCTGTTCCAACGTTGGCAATGCGGCGAGACCACAAACTCGAACCACGGGGACTGATCCTGCTTCTCCAACGCCCCTTCTCGGTCCGGCTGCTGCAAGATGGGTCTTATTAGCATGCGTTCGCGGGGCGTGGCTCGCGAATCGGTGTCACACAAGAAAAACGTTGATTGTGTCGCAGATGGACGTGGCTTAATTATTTTCAGAAATCAGTGTGCCTGCCCATCGAAGGAAGGCAACTTGGAAAGAAAAGAAGCCCTCCTTCAGAAAAGAGAAGCACATTGTCACCTTCGCTTCTCTCCCCGTCATGCGCCCTTGCCCTCGCATGCATCTGCTCTTGAAGGGAAAAAAAGTCCAGAAGTGGCGGCGTGCGGGAAGCCAGGTATGGCGGCCGGCCGGGTCGGGAGAGGTAGGCCCGCCGGTAAGATTGATGAGAATCGGGGGAAAGGCAGCCACAAAAGAAGGTCGTGGCAAATGGGTTTGAGGAAGTCGACTGGCTGACCGCACTGCCGCACAACCTCACCACACACACACTCGCTTCACTCACACTCACACAACCGCAAGCGCTCCTAGCGATGAACGGAACAGGCCAAGATGACGAAGACGGCACGACGGCATGGGCAACGACGGATGTTGCACCCCTTCCCTCGAGGTCCCCCGCTCCGTTGCCCCAGTCAAGTCGGCCCAGTCAGTCTCGCTCAGTCCAGCCCCCGCGACCCCATCAGCTCCTGGGACTCCACATGGGAGGTCGAAGGAAATCAGCATGGGACGAGACAGAAACTCCATGGTCCTCGGGGATTGACGAGAGGGGGGTGGGGTGTGTGAACAAGAGCCAAGGTGCCTGGTGGGTTTTAAGTTGTCTCTCGGTGAAGAGATAAAAAAAGAAAGAAAAGGTTATCATGACACCCAATTGCCGCATGGAGACTCAGGAGAATGGAAACAGGAAATCTCCACAGCCGAATGAGACTCGACGAAGCAGCCGTGAAATCAATGGAGAAGTTGATCATGGTCGTGGCTCCGAGGTGTGCGAGGACTAGAAGCGGGGAGTTTGTGAGAAGGGACTCTCCTTCGCCAAGGGATCCCAGCAATCTGAGGTGGGGTTGCACACGCTTTGGGAAACATACAGTGCGACGATCTGCGTCTGCTGGTTTTCCAACCTGGTAAGAAAGAGGGGGGCACGGAAGTCGGTCGACAGACGAGATGTGCTCCCGTTCTCCTCCTCCGGTGCTGGTGCGGCTGGACCGAGCTGAGTTAGACGCGCCCTCTCCTGTTTTCCAACCGCTCATTAATGACCGTCGGAGTTACTATGTAGCTCACCAAGGGGAGGTGCAAACGGCGAATTTCTATGAAGATTCTCGGGCGAACGAACGGGGAAGACCAAACTCTGGAAAATATGGATGGACGACGACAGCGTAGGGTACTCTGTACTACCTAGTGTAGATGATGTCGACGACGACGGACGGAGTCGACGGAGGGTTCCTCGACCTACCCTTGTTTCCATGTGGTAATTACAAGGACGAACCGGGATCATTAGCTCACCAACCACGCGAAAGCACGAGAAAGGAGAGAGGGGGCGAGGTTGGTTCGCCATTGGATGTTGGCAAAAAATCATCGAGTGTTCCCCTTTCTCTTCGATGTAAGTGCAAGACCCAAGACGGGGGCTTCAAACCTCGGGGGCAAGTCAAAAGCAACGAAGAACGTCAGTAAGAACTTCGAAAGAAGGAAGGTAGGGCACACTAAGGTGGTCGAAAACAAGACTCGCCACATGGTCGATTTCAGGAAGTACTGCATAGTATGTAGAGATATGATCATTGGAATGAAGACAGCAAGCCTGGGGGGACGTTGTCAAGAGGCTTCGTCCGTTTGCAAAGTGGGTGGTGTCGTGTATGCTCCTCACGTTCGGCAAACCCACCAGTATTCGAAGAGAAAGGGTGGTTAAATTAAAGTTTAGGGCACCGCGAACGTGACGAGACTAAATAGCGCCGGCGTTGGGAGCCTGGGGAAGAGCGGGATCGAACTTGATGGGGCAGGATGGACATGACGGCATCTCCTTTCTTCGCTTCTCCCCTCTTCTTTTCATGCCTATTTGCCCAGTCTACTTACTATTACTACAGCAGTAAGGCGTAAGAACCTTCCTGTTCGTGACCCCGTCCTTTCGCCGTGAGCGGGTTTAAAATTATTCGAAAACCCTTTCAACAGGGAAAGTCGTGTAATTTACACTACACTAGTGTTGCTGATCAGCAGTCGGGGTCCAATTTGTTCGGTTCGTTAGCTCCCGTCCCGTCTGCAACAAAGACCTGGTCGACTGCCCCCCCAAGACCGAGGGGAGGAAAACTAGTGAATCACAAGCGAGTTGAGCCAGCGATGGGGAAATGCAAGCAGCCAGGTTTTTCTCCCTTATTTTTTTTTTCGAAAGGGTGGCCCCAGTTGGTAAAAATAGTACTGCCCCCGCCATTTTGCTGGAAAGAAATGCTGCAGCGGGGCAACTCGACCGTGTGGACTTGAGGAATGGAAGAGACACGGAGTGTTGACTCCCGCTTCCGGGCTGCAATTCGCACCGTGGAACACAGGGCCGGAGCGCAAGTCATTCTGGCTGCGGCTCGCCGTAGACAGCTGCGATTCGACTCCCGTGTGGGTCGTCTATCTCGGGAGACGACACGGCGGTGAAGATTTGACGGCGATGACTGCATCCGGTCGACGTCCCGTGGACAGACAGAGGACCCTGCTTTCGAGAAAAAGGTCAGAGAAGGTGTGACAGAAGGAAAAGGCCAAGCACGCCCCCCCTAAGCGAGGATAGTATCTGTTCCTTTTTCCTGTGCGAGTCCCTCCCACTGACCCGAAGACTTGGATGCACTAAAATCGCGCGAGAAGTCCAACAGGGGCACAGCACCTTGCCACCACCGCAACGAAGAATAGCTAACGCTAACGTAAGCGCAAGCGCGAAAGAAACACAGCTGGACATGGGGCCGTGAGCCGGGTGAGAATTCTCTCTCGAGGAGGCGAAGAAACCTCACGCGGGGGCGGGAACTTTTCGGCGTCTGTGAGGGGAGTGGCTATTCCGATGCAGGACCAAGGACAGAGAGGAGGGTCGAGCCCAGAGGAGCCAGAGTCCCGTCGTCGGCCTCTCCGCGCGCCCGAGTTGGAAATCATTGCCGTTGTGCTGTTTGGTGGCCGGGCCCGATCAGCGTTGCAGTGGACCCGCCACGTGTTGACCAGCGCTAGCGGCCTGTCGGTCGCATGGGCGCACAGGCCTGAGAGTCTCCAAAGCCAATTCCGTTTTTGCCAGCTAGATCCTTGCTATGCGGGCGTGCAGCACCCTGCAAGCCAACACCAAAAAACATGAGACCAGGAGCGGCGAATTTGAAAGCGATGCCCATGATCCAGACAGAACACCCATCGAGCACCTTCAAACCCGACAAAACAACGATCGGCTCGGCGTCTCTCGACTCGAAACTCGCGTCGATCCGATGCCCGATACTGGTAGGGAAACCGATTCGCCAGGACGCTTTTCCCGAGTGAAGGAGGGGCGCTTTGCTTCTGTTCCGGCTCTGCAATTGGGATGTGGGCAGATATGTCAACTTGTCTCTCGGCAGGCTCGCTGATTGGCAGGGTCCTTCCATGATATTGCGCTGGCTCATGTGCATGTTGTGCGCCCCGACTTTGGGGACGAGGAGCAACGATGACGGACTTGGGTCCTCGGTTTGGTTGTCCGAAACCAGCGGTACCTGACTAACGCAACAGTCGCAGCAATTTCGCAGCGGCTTGTCAAGCCACAACTTCTCCCCCATCTGGCGCTTCGTAGGGTTGTGGCTGTCGCCATGGGGATGACAAGTAACTAAGGGAAAAAGGAGTTATCCGTACACTAAACCCTCAGTCGGATGGGCTGTTCAAGGGCGCACATCCTCACGCTTTTTCTCTTCCGCTGTTCCCTCTTGTGGCTGCATCAAGAAGGGTGGTGCTGATAGGACGAGGTGGCAATCCGGCCAGGTTTGGGCTCTGCGACTTCGCACACATGACAGGGCATGTTGCGGTGAGCGAGTGAACTTGAACGAGCTCCATGCCATGGGCTAGATGAATCCAGGTCTGGGTCCGGTCTTGCCGCGGCAGCCGGGCACCGGAGAAACCACACCCATCATTCATCGCGACTGCCATGGAACACGGAACCGGGCGTGGGAAAACGCGGATGCCTGACACTGATGCTGCTCTCATCGTTCCCTTGACGCGGTCGTCGATTGGACCCGCGACTTCCTCGAGCTGGACTTTGCCCGCCAGGACTGACGGGTCTGTGCAAGACGACTTGCAGCTTGCCAATGAAGGGCCGCTTCGCTCTGCAGCACGAAACCCCTGGCCGAGGCGGGTGACCGAGAATGGGAAGCCGGAAGGCTTGCATCAATCACCCTTTCGCCGACGAAGATTACAGCTCCAGCCGCAGTAAACGGTATTTCCCTGCAACGGGACACAGTGTCGAAACTTATCCTCGCACTAACTTCTAACCCTGCCTGCCGGAGAAACCCACCACGCCATTCTGGCCGTGCAATCGCACGTGAGAAATTGGAAGGTCCTTCCACTGCTCCATAGTTCCGACCACGGTGCCAGCCCCTTCCTTCCCCTAGTGTACATGCGCAGTTATGGACTCGTAACTTACCTATTTTCCTCAATAACGTTATCACTAAAAAATTGGGTTCGCCTTAACTACCTATTTCGTTGCCACACCAACCTTCAAGGAACATCACTGCGTACAAGTTATAACGACGCTGTCTCCCAGGGCAGCTCACCTTTCTCGGCAAATGACGGGACTGCTTTTTCACGTATTCGTATACTCTCATCCCAATCAGGAGCGCGCCCTCTCCAGCCGCCGCCGCGATCTTGGATGAGCCCTGTCACGCCCGCTGATGCAACTGTCTCTTTTGGGGGGCTTTTGATGGGAGAAGGAGGTGGGGAGAGTCAGCCCCAAAGCATGGGCTCTGGAGAATGGAAAGTCAGCGAGCCTAGCTTTGGCTGGGGGGATCCTGGGGCTTCCGGGGTCCTGGAGCCCTGCGAATCAAAAAAGATGTGCGGCTCAGCGCTTGATTCGACACCGTGGGCGAAGGACACCATCACAAACGACACCGGCCCACCGCCCCTCGCTTGCTTGGGCGATTTTATGGCATCTGATCGTTGACTGCAACCCCCTGTTCACCTGCGGGGTGGTTGTTGACTGCTTCGCGTCCTGCGAAGCTGACTGCACTGTCGTGATTTGGGATTGTAAGACAACAGCCCGCAATGTCAACAAGACAAAGTGGAACCTATTCGAGGAGCTGAGGGCGCGATCTTGCCGGCGATGCCGCAGTTGTGTCGATCGAGGGAGATGGTCTGATGAGGCGGCAAGATGGGCAACGAACGCCTTTGAGACATCTCGCTTCGCCGACCGTTAGGGCGCGTCCGCGGTTCTTTGCCATCATCAATCGCGATCCCGCTGGACCGAGAATGTCGAGATTCACGAGTGAACATTTGGGGTATACACTACGTATTGCAATCCGGAAGACGATCTCAGATCTGAGGCGACACAGTTGACCGAAAGACTCAAAGAAAGCAAGGAATAAACCCTGAGACCAAGAAGGAAGCAATCACGGAGGCTGCCAACACGCCCTAGTGGGTTCTCGGAACCGTGCTCTATCAACAGTACTCTCCGATGCCGTGACTTCCCGTCTGGGATGCACCTGCAGATGCTCTTCGAACAGCGAGTTCAAACATGGGTGGTCGTCACCTGTGTGCCACTACGCAGCGAGGAGAGTCAGTCTCCTGACTCTTCAAGCACATAGTTTTCCGTCCCTCTCAGAGAAAACTTTAGAGTTCTTAAGCCAAAGATCCCTGGTGCGACATCCGGCCAGTCGTTGGGTGTTCACCTGCTGCAGAGGCCAAATCGAAATCCCCTTCATTGACCAGCATTACTTGAGACAGGCAGCAAATGGCCCAGGTACCGTTCCTACTTGGCAAGGGGAGTGCGGGCGCGTTGCTTCACCGTCATTTGGCCATGGGTGGAGTCGAGGAGACAGAGGGCGAGACTAGTGCAAATTCAGATTTTGTGCTCTCTGAAATGGAATGGGCTGTTCATCGAGACCCAACAAGCTGTGACGGAAAGGGGGGGAGGGTTTGGAGTGCATGAGACCAATTCACAGGCCGTCTTCTAGCGCCCGGGCTTGTCCTTCTCGAAGTCATCCAACGGGTCTCTCCTCGCCCATTTTTGGGCGCCATGTACCCCAACATCCCCCTTCGAGGTCGGACTAGCTGTCCCTCTTGGACAGACAAAGCACAATGGACCCAACCTGCCGGTGCAACAGCGAGTTTCCAGAGGGGAATCGTCAGGGAGTTGCGCTAGGCCTGATCCTCACTACCACAACCAGCCACGCGGTGTCAACCATCGGAGTGTTATGAGCACTCCCCCAAACCTCGACACGCAATCAAGGGGGATCCATGCCAGCCCCCCTCACCAGGATGAGTTGGCTCTCCGAAGTACCTCTTCGCGGAAACCCTATGATGGGCGATTTCGGTGAAGATGGAGAATTGGAGATCCACTATGGAAAGGTCCGGATGGGAAGCGGGGGCCGGCGGCGTTGTGACGAGTGAGAGAAGCATCCCACGGGAAGAAAGCTCAACTGTCTACTCTGCAGACATGCAAAGTGAACCGGTGAGTAAGTCGAAGAAAATGAACAAACGAGGATATTCCCGTTGATGCGAACCATCCAAGGGGAAGAAGGCAAAGGGACCGCCGAAACAACGGCAACAGAGCGACGGCACATACCGGTGGCTCAGCACAGCAGCTCGACCATGTCCAGCTGACGCTTTACGCGGCCCCCTCCTTCTTTCGTGCGCCGTTGACGCCTCTCGTTCAGGGCATCATCGATCGATCTTCAGCGGGTCAGTGCTAGCTGCCGATGTGTTGACCCACGCAACCAGTAGCCCCCTTTTCCTCCTCCACGGGTTTTGTTCAACCAGCCAGTGGCGTCTTTCCGTGTTTACGTGAAGATAGTTAGATGGGCAGATAGGCAGATGAACTAGCCCAACAGTGGAGACGGCGCCCCGTCGATCTCAAAGGGCGGCTTCCAGCTATTTGGTCAGGCCCACGGCCCGGTCGTGGCCACGACCACTCTGCGCGGATCCGTGGTCCTTCCTGCCTCCAGGAAAGTACCCGACGCGTCTACGGCTCATGAGAGCTCAAGTCTTTTGATCCGAGACAGGGCAACAGCCCATCCCCCTTCAGTCTAGATGTCGTGGCTGTGACTTTTTAATGAGGAAGAGCGAGGTTTCCCGGGAAAAGACACCAACCCAGCCCATCCCGACGACAGGTCCAAGAAAATGGGGGAAGTCGAGTAAACCGAGGACGATGATTGTGGATCCTCCAGACTCTGGTTTTCAGGTATCAAAACAGTCAGCGCCCGACTCACGACCTCCTCACCTCCAAGCAGAGGGGGACATCATTCCGAGGAGATCTTCATTAGTACCCATCTTGGGAGTACACGCAGCGGCTGACAAGTGGTCTGCGTGGCCCATGGTGCTTAGTGAGTGGTGGCGCTCGGCAGACCTACTTCTCGTTCCTGGGCTTGGTCCCCATGCATGACTTTCCCGTGGCCTGTGTCCAAGGGCCGGTGGGAAGCTGGTAACAAGCGAAGTACGCGCGAGATAAGTTGAATGAGACCATAGCGGAGTACTATCGGATAAGAGTTCGTCAGTCCCGGTTGGCTTACTTGGTCGAAGCTGTTTTCTCGGTTGGTAAACGCGGGTACTGCGCTTGTGGATAATGACTGCAGGAACTCGACATGCCATGCTACTATGAACAACCTAGATGGACCCTCAAGGGACGGGAGAGCTTGGCTTTTGCTGTAAATGCGAGATATCTCCTCCTCTTTGTGTCATTATTGGACGTGGATGTTGCCCACGTGGATCTGAGGCCCTTCTTGACACAGCTTCTCGCAGGAGAGGGTTCAGGGCATACCAGTCAGCCCATTTACCCATTCCACCACGCTAGCTACGTTCGCCTTAAGCCTCCAAATGGCCACCTCGCTATCGGGATCAAACGAGTTCTAAGCCAAAGGCTTAGACTGGGTCTGAGGATATGATATGTGATACAACAAACAGGTGTGGTTTGGGTGTGTGAGGTTAAAGGGGAATTTTCCGCCGTCGTTCCCTAGTGATAAGGCTACTATTGCGTCCAATATGAATGCTTCTCGATATCGATAACCCGTAGAAGTGGATTATCCAAGGTTAGCGTGGTTCCCAGAGTCTCCTGGACCCGTTATCTGCCAATGTAAACCTTTCGTTACTGTAGCATCAGAGGGGGGATGGATGAAGAACCTCATCTTTGATCCGTTCACCACCCGAGAACATGCGGACTAACCTTGATTGCCGGAAATGTTTTCCTTTCTTTCCACCTCCGCAACCAACCTAGCGCAGATACAGCCACTAACAAATAACTTTCCCTCAGTCGAGCACGACTAGAGAGCGAAAACAACCCGGGCACGAGAGGCTGATAAGGAAAGGGTAGAGGTGCGGGAAAGAAAGCCGACGATTCCGTTGCTTGTAGTTTCTCCATCACCACTAGGCAGACCGTGGCATAACCGACTTCTCTAAATGAACCCGAAGAAATTTAGCGAACATGTGATAGTTCCCTAGTATATGGGAGGAGACTGTAGGCACGCAGGAATTCTCCTCACCCACTCATCCCCATCCACCTTAGCTCGTCCCATAGATAGCGCCTCACCCCCGTATAACGTCACGCCAACTTGAATTTTGAGGCCTCAGATCACGAAACCAGCGCCGAGCAACTGGCAAAAAGAGCAAACCCCATTTTCCAAGACTACAAGACACCAAGGCTGAGCACGAAAGTGCTCGACATACAAGACGGGTAAATACTTTAACAAAACATGGTATTCGCTTTTCTGGCTAAGATTAAGTACATAAACACCCATCTAATCGTCCGCCTCTCTGCCATTTATGGTCCAAGTATCTTCACCGACCAGATAAACCGGCCGAGATCTAGCTTGTCCATGGTAGAGATGTCAAAAAGGGAAAAGCTCATAAGCATATACCCCTTTCTTTCACCTGGCAGCCAGATACCTATAACGGGTAAGATGGTGCTAAGACCAACGACATTTAAGAAAAGATGCTAACTCATGGACAAAAATAAATAGGCTTCCCCAAGTTTAAGTCTCGTCCACACATAGGTCGTCGGTTGAGACGGGCGTGACTGGCAGACCAAACGGCGGGCTGGTCCGGAAATGGACCGACCGTGGGAGGGGAGGCACCTACGCATGAGCTCTGTCGGCTGCGTCCCTAAACGAATGCTTTTTCTTTCCCTTGGGTTGTCATCGCAGCGCGGCAAGAGAAAACTAGCCACACCATGCCGGCCGGTAACAGCAATGTAAAAAAGACAACAAAAACATAACCAGTAGAGTGCCCCAATAAACCGACGTCTAAGCCGAAACCTCTACGCAAAACGCCGTGATGACCGAATGCGGGATGTCACTGGTCGAAAAGCCAGTCACGAAAGATCTGGAGGGTGCCGGGGTGGTGACCGGCCGCCCTAAGGCAGCGGTGTATGTTTACCACCGACGGTTGCCGATAGGCATGGCGTTGGGCCCGTTAGCGCCTTGAGAACGGCCTATCGTAGAATGGTCAGCACCCGTCTTTGACTGAGGTCAGGGATAGAGAGGTACACACTTACCGCCACGGAAACCACCACCGCCGCGGCCACGGTAGCCGCCATATCGGCCGCCACCACCACCTCCACCACCATAGCGAACCATCTCGGCAAGGCGAGGGTCAATGTGCTGCTTGGCCTCCTGGAGAACACCCACCAGGTCCCGAGCCTGCTTGGCATCTACACGTGTGTTAGCGATTTGGCTAGAAAGAGAAACAGATAAAGGAGAGCAAAAGGGGCAGAGAGAACATACTGTCAGTGGTAAAGAAGGTGATGGCTGTGCCCTTCGCGCCGGCACGGCCAGTTCTACCAATGCGGTGGATGTAATCCTCCGAGTTATTGGGGTAGTCATAGTTGAGCACATGGGTAATGTTGCGCACATCTTTGGAACAGGAAGGGCAAAGTGGTTAGCAACAGCGAGCAGCTTAGATGCGTGCAAGCAACGTTCCAGCATGAACGGACGGGCGGATAACACGGATAGCTAAGTATGTTTCGTGATCCTTTCATGACTGTACTTCTCTCCTTGGCAGACGGGCTGTCTGTTGCGGTGAATATGCCGGGGGGAGATACAAAGCTCCAGGTCCTCGGGCCGTTGGGAATCTTGGAGACAATGCTTGATCAGGGTCAAGATGATGCCTACTCTACGCCTGTACCACGGCAAGAAGAAACGGTACAAGAGAAGAAGAATTACGGCGTAGCTCCGGGCACAACGTCCCCACTACGTCACGAATCCAAGACTCCGTTCAGGAGGACCATGCAGACACGAGGTCAGGCAAGTTCGCGCAATCAAGCAAGCCCCTAGACATAAGAGTAAAGCACAGCACACCTCGATGCTGGAAAGTCGCCCAAAAGGGCACGGGGGAGGGGGTAGGGAGGAGGGGCGAGTAAACATACCGATACCACGCGAAGCGACGTCGGTGGCAACCATGATAGGGCTCTTGCCAGTCTTGAATTGGTCCAAGACCCAATCACGCTCGTTTTGCTGCTTGTCTCCGTGGATGGCTAGAAGTGCTTGTTAGCAATGCTGCGCTGCACGTATTACAAATTTGGAGGCAGTAGGAATGAATAAACTTACAAAGCGCGGGCCAGCCGTCCTGGCGGAGGAAGCGAGTGATCTCGTCCGCAACACGCTTGGTGCCTGTGAAGATGAGGATCTTGTTCTGGTTGTCCTTGTCCTCCATGACCTTCTCAAGGTGCTTAATCATCTTGTCGCGCTTCTCGCCCTCCGAGACGACCTCGACAATCTGGGTGATGCGGTGGTTCGCCGCCAAGTCCATGGAACCAATGTTGACCTGGATGAAATCGGTCTGGAAGTCGGACGCCAGAGCGCGGACCTCCTTGGGCCAAGTGGCGGACCACATGCAAGTTTGACGGTCGGGGCGAATCTGGCCAATGATCTTGCGGATTTGAGGCTCGAAACCCATGTCGAGCATGCGGTCGGCCTCGTCCAGGACCAGGTAGGTGACACGGCGGAGGTTAGTCCGGCCAGACTCGAGCATATCGATCAGGCGGCCGGGCGTGGCGATACACACCTCAACACCGCGCTGGAGATCGCGAATCTGGGGACCCTTGGGTACACCGCCGTAAACACAGGTGTTGCGGATCCGGGACGACTTGCCGAACTTGGTGATTTCCTGCTGAATCTGCACAGCCAGCTCACGAGTGGGAGCGAGGACCAGCACGATGGGCCCGTCGCCTTGCGCGAGAAGCGGCTGAGCGTTGATGTGAACGATGGCAGGGAGGCAGTAGGTCAGAGTCTTGCCGGAGCCGGTCTCGGCAATACCAACGACGTCGCGTCCGGAAAGAGCCATGGGCCAGCCCTGAGATTGAATGGCGGTTGGCGCAGGGAAGCCCTGGGCCTTGACCTCGTCCATCACATAGCGGGGGAAACCGGCCTCGTCGAAGGTCTCGACAGGCTTGGGAACGTTGCTACCAGCGACGGTAATGGAGTGGTCGCGGCGGAACTTGTCAACTTCAGCCTGCGAACGGTTGGCAACATTGGGGTGCTCCTCGTAGAACGATTTCTCGAACTTGGGGAGAGAGTCCATGTCCCAGTTCTGCTTCTGCAGACCGGCGCCAAGGTTGGACATGCGGTCACCACCACCCCCACCGCCTCCGTAGCCACCGCCGCCATATCCACCCCCACCGCCACCGTAACCGCCGCCGCCGCCGCCGGAGTAACCGTTGGATCCGCTGTTGGAAGAAGACAAGTTAGCAAGTCTGATAGGGAAGAGCCTAACGCGTGGTGCTGTTGAAGCATGACGGGCGCGTGCCAGATCATTCGTAGACCGCCAAATGGCCTCAAGGTAAACAATAGTAAGATAACTTACGAATAGCCGTTAGAATAACCACCACCTCCACCACCGCCGCTACCGTTGCGGTCGTAGCCTCCACCGCCATATCCACCACCACCGCCACCGCGGGAGCCGTAGCCACCACCGTAAGACATATTCGTGATCACGAGGATGCGAGAACCGAAAAAATGTGTTGAGTCGAGTTGCTGGCGAGCAAAAAAGGATGGATGACGCGCGTTGGAGATGGGGAGTCGCGTTTCAAGACGTTGATGTGGTGAAGAAGTTGGACAAGGAAGGAGCCCAGCGACACTCGAGGTGCAGGAAAATGCGTCGCGAGTCGGCTTTGTATTAAATTATCGTGCTCAAAGTAAATGAGCCGATGTTTATCCCGTGGAGATAGGAAAAGTGTTTTGGGATGGGAGAGGGAGATGTTGGGAGATGAACTTTTTCGTCGAAGCGAAAAAAAAAATCTTTTGGAAGGAACTTGGAGAGGATGGGAACCCAAAGTCGCCTCCTTCAAAAATTCTGGGGCCCTGGACTTGTCTGGCGGTAGGCGGCCTAGCCAGAAAATATTTTTGCAGGCAGGCACCCTGTCGGGTTGGCCGGAAAAAGAAAGCGGTAACCAGATAAAGGCTTGGCGAACTGGTGCCCCAGGCATGAATTTGGTAATATTACAGTTGCAGACGAGCATCGGTACCTTACGGCGTAACACCCCACGATGAGTCCTGTAATATTGACGTCCTCACTCTCACCAAGTAATTACCAGCCCAACCACGCTCAGTTGGAGCAACAATTTTCCAACTCAAAGCGTCAACTCGAGCTGTACATTTCCCAAAATGCAATTTCCATCTACATCTTGTTAGCGAAACGCGAAACAGAATTCGTATCCTCCATGAGGGGCTACCGAAATGATTAACTCACCTTTGTAGCGTGGATAAAGATCTTGACCAACTCCTCAATCCGCGAAGGGCTTTGCAGCAATGCGTGGCGCTCGAGCAGTGCTGTTTCACAATCTCTCGTGTCAGCCCCTGCACTACCTTGTACTCCTCTTTGTGTACTCTCAACAGAGCTACACATTGCTCAGCTTCAGCTCCCACTCACCGGAACCAATCTTGACCGCCGTTACATAGTCCTCAGCCACGTAGTTTTCGATCCACGCCCAGTAGGTATTGCCGTCTCTCTTCGATCGGGGGTCGGCATGGAGTTGCTTGGCGAGGGCGCCGTATCCGAGAAGACAGGGCGCGATGGCAACCTGGAGGCCTAGCCAGTCCTGCGAATGACCAATGTCGAGGACATATCGTGTGTAGGCCGTGCATGCTTGGTGGTTGTCAGGTAACGGCCGGGATTGGGTGTGGAGGGCAAAGGAGGGAGGGAGGGAGCTTACCTGAGTTTTCCGTTGTGTTTTCCATTTCTTCCTTGGAGATGCCGAAGCTCTTGCAGTAGTTGATGTGGAGTTCCATTTCCTTGAAGATATGGGTAACGATAGCGGCGGACTATAGGGTTTGGGGTCAGATTACAGCTTCTTGTGGTAAACATATAAAGGGTGGACTCCTTACCCCTGCAATATCCTTCATGGTGCTGGCCTTGAAAGAGCCGAGTGCGTTGGCCCGCGCAAAATGGATCTACCCACATCAGCATGGCCTTCTAGGTGGTAATCAGCCATAAGCATTGGGAAGAAGAGGTGACATACAAGATAGAGATAGTCTTGTATCAGGTACTGCTTGAACGACTCAAGCGGCAGCGTCCCATCACCCATGGCCAGCACGAACGGGTGGTTGATGAATTCATCCCAGACGGGAGCCACATCGGGGTGTTCGAGGAGGTATTCAACGAAATGCCCCCTAATTACGGTAAGCGGAGCGTCTACCAGGACGAGAACAGCGGGGCCAAAAAGTAGAACGGGGACTGTCACTTACGGCGAAAACGGCAAAGAGTACATGGAGTGGAAGTGATTGAGCGGCCCGCTCCCACCGCCCAGCCCGGGCGCACTCCTGATACCAGCCTGGACATATCGACACCCAGCCTTGACTGCCGCAGGCATATCCATCCCCTTTCCTAGGTTTGACGCAATCGCCGCTGTCACACAGCTCTCCAGTTAGCCAATTCCGTTGAAAACGAAAGAATAAAACAATGAGGAAGAGGGGGATAAACCCACAAGCCAAAGAACACCCCGTCCCATGCGTATCCTTAGACGCGCAATACTCCGTCTCCAACTGCACCACGATTTCCTCTCCCATCTTCGGATCCTCCCCCACCAACACATCCACAACCTTCACCCCATCGTCCCCGAGCCCCTCCATATCCGCCACCCTCCCATCTGCCCGAAAGGGACAGTGCCCGCCTTTGACAAGCACCCAGGGTGGACCAAGCGCGCGGATGGCGCGGGCGGCGGTTTCGAGGTCTTCGACTGTTTTGATGCTGTAGTCAGGAGAGAGGGAGGAGTTTTGCGTGTTGGCGTTGACGTTGCGGAGGAGGAGCAGGGCCTCGGGAACGTTGGGTGTGACGATGGTGGCTAGCGGGAGGAGGCGGGTATGTAGGGCTTGGAGGGCTTCGGGAGGTAGGAGCTGGGCGCCGGTGGTTGCGATCATGACCTGGTAGGGGGTTAGTGAACTGTTTATTTGTGCCAACTGGGATACCACAATATGGGGGGCAAAGCATGTACAGGATCAAGAACGACGGTCGAAACGTTGTGGTGCGTAAGGGCATCGGCAATAGTTTCGATCGTCTCAGTCGAGGCGAGCATGCCTAGACTGGTCAGCACAACTTAGAATCAAAAACTAACTGATATCCCCCTTGCGTGTGCGAGGTGAGTGAGCCTTTACCTGTTTTGACAACATCCACCCCGACGTCTTCTATCACAGCATCGATCTGCTTCCTCAAAAATGTAGGAGGGACTTGATGAATATCATAAACGCCTTTGGTGTTCTGGGCTGTGAGGGCCGTTGTGGCCGTCATGGCGTAGCAGCCATGGGCGGCGATGACTTTTTGGTCTGCCTCGAGGCCGCTGTATCGTTGTGTAAGTTTAAGATTTAATCAACTCAAGGTAGGGGAGCGAAAATGAGGTGTTAATTAATACAAAATTATATAATAAGAAAAAGGATCTCGACGTACGCTCCACCAGAACTGTCAGAGCCCGCGATCACTAATATCCTCGGGGGTATCATTTGGAACACCTGGCTGACACCTAGCTCGTGGTGTTGTTTTGCTGTTGAATAAGAGACAAAACTTGGAGAAACCGCTCCGAGTCGCTCGTTAAAAAGGGAAGCTTGCCCACTTGACGTTACTAAGTTGAGCGGGGACAGTGGGGTTGAATTGGGAAAAGTCTTGTCGTTACGAGCACATTTTGCTCTTTCGACCACAGAACACGTTGCCCGGGATGAGATAGTTGTTATTCTTTTATGTTTAGACTCCTTATTTCGTTGCAGTTTTCCCACCCATAGTCACAGGCTGGCTTGCATGTACATTGTAAATGGACCAAGATGAGCAGCGAAAAGGAGTAAAAAGGGAAAGCCAACTTTGCCTACCACTTGTCCGAGCCTTTAGCCACCAATTCCCATTGAACAACCAAGAAGATAGGAAACCTAGCCCCCCCACCTTGTTGGACTCCTTTTCCCGTAGTTCCCTTATATGCAAGTCCATCTACCAACCTGACTTTCCGTGTTGACGTCCCACGTCCCAGTCAAACACGGCCTGCCTTTTTATACCCTACGAAGACAACCAACGCCGGTATAGCCACTGCCTAGAGGCGCACCAACCAAACCGTTGAGTATCACACGCATTGCCTCGATTCTGAGAGAACCTTGTGGGGCCCAAGAAAAAAATAAAAACCGCGGCTGGCTTCATGGTATCATCGCCGTCTCGCTCCCTCCGTCCTCCACTCTGCCTTGTATTCCCTGTTATGTATCAACCGGTTTACCGCTACCGGCTAAACCCATGTATCACGCCCTGTCTCTTTTGAGAAGTTGTGGTGTTTGCTGGATCACTCAAGCTTCTCTGCCGTTCCGCGTGGTGCTCATCCTCGTCTGAGCTAGATTCGTTGTCATGGCCATCTGCTTGTTTTTTCGCTTGGCCGGGGTTCTTCTGTTCTTCCTTTTCCTCATCGTCTTCGTCTTCGTCTTCGTCGCTATCATCGTCCTCCTCCTCCTCTTCACTTTCTTCACTTTCTTCCTCATCTTTGTCCTTCTCCTCGTTTGGCGGGTGAGTCCCGTTTCTGACCACCTCGGGCGCTATCTTGCTGCCATTTGCCTTGGGAACCGCACCCGGGCTACCCTCCTGGTCCTCCCCATCACTCTCTCCATCTTCACCTTCACTCTCACTTCCATCTTCGCTCTCTTCCAAAACCCTCTCGATTCCTTCGTCTCCCTCATCCTCATCCTCATCCTCGCCATACACCACTGCCCTCAACACACCCTTCTCAAACAGCCCCACAATCATATTCCGATCCGCCAGACGGTAATGATGACACTCCAGCAGCGATAGGACCTTGCGAAACAGCCGTGGCTGCGCAAACCCGGCCGGCGCTCGTTTCGCCGTCCGCTCCGTTTGCCCCAGCATCGGCGTGTTTCCTACTGCCACTGTCACCGCTGATGTTGCTGCTGACGTCGTCACAGCCATCGTCTTGAGCTGCATCAGCTCGGTACGTGCTCTCCGATATAACACCATATTCGACATATCTATGACCAGCTCGAGGATGCGGTGGTTCGTCGGATCTGGGTCGAGTTCCACGCGCGGGGGTAGGAAGGGAAGTGCGGAGGATGATTGCGCTGCTGTATCGGACGGCCCAGCCGCGGCCTCGCGTTCGGCTTCCTCGAGAGCTTTGATGAGGGATTCCGAGCGCGGACGAGACGGTACGGCGGGTAATTTGGTAGTTTCCGTCTTTTGGCTGGCAGGCAACTGGATCGCGGTAACCGGGGCGTGGCGCCAGGGCTGGAGGGAGAAAAGCTGAGACAGGTCTGATGGGATGCACAGGCCGAGCGAGTGGCCGAGGAGACTGGTGTTGGCGTCCCAGCCGTTCTCGGATAGGATCTCGAGACCGTGGATGGAGCGGGAGATGAGGCCGAGTACGAAGAAAGCGGTCCCACGCAAGCTGAGTACCTCGTGGTTTTGGGCGATGCACACAATCTGCTCGACCACATCGCTCGACTCGAGGAACGGTGCGCCCAGTTCCATCGACCCGACGTTGCCCACCGCCCAGAGGCAGCCCTTGACCTTGACCATCATCTCCGGGTCGTCCGACTGCATGCCGTACTCGCGAATGGTGGCGGTGAACTCGTCAAAGTGGCCCTTGTCGCGGAGCAGCTTACACCCTTCCTGGGTGCGGGTAAGCTCGCGGTAAAAGTGCGGTGGGACGTGGTTGTCGGCCTCCATCTCCTGCTGCTCTTCGAACACGCTGATGCGGTTGGTTTGGTCTTCTGGTTGATCCATGAACGACCGCGCAAGGCTCGCCTCAATGACACCGACGTACGAGTCGTTGCGGCCCAGGAACCAGTCGTCCATCTCGTTGCTAATGTAGTCGAGTCCATCGAGATAATGGTACCCGATCGACGTCGAGAGAAACCGTAGAAGCAGCGGCGCGCCAATTTCACCAAGGTGGTCCAACGCTGGCCGACATTCGACGATATACTCGAGGTGGTTCTTTGTGTTGCAGGCTTTCTCCAGGATTTTGACTGCCGTGGCACACACTTCCACTTCAGGGTCATACAGCTGTGTTACGAGCAGCTGGATGGCCCATTTCGAGTCTCCCGGCTCCGGGCCGTGCGGCCCCATGCGCGGGTGCGTGGCGAATTTCCTCAACGCATTCGTCGCATATATCCTGATATCCTTCGTGCCCGCGGTTAAGGCCTTGGAGAGAAGTACCCGCGGGTGGCCCTGGAGCGAGTAGTCAAAGTTGGATAGCATCAGTTTGATGAGATCCGGTCGCTGCTTCAAGTCGAGGATGCGGTACATCATATTGAAGATGCGCCAGCGGTCCAGCATTTGCATCCCCTTGACGTCCGCGCTCAAGACGCCCAGGATGGGGAAATACCCGCCGCAGAGGGTGTCGGCCAAGCGGTCCTTGGAGAACATGGGGTCCTGAGCCGTCAGCCCACTTGTTGGGTCACATTGCGCTAAGCACTCGGCAACCTGGCGCAGAAGCTTGTTGTCGGACAGATACTTGACACCCTCGGGGCTCTGTAGCAGAGCATGCATCAGCGAGCACCCGGTCCGGACGTATTTCTGCGTCGTTCTCGAGCTCTTGATTTCGGAAAATTTGTACTTGAAGGGACGGTAGAAACTCATGATCCGCTTGATGAACTTGGATGCCTTGATGGCCTCTTCGAGCCGTTTCCCGCTAGTGAGCGGCCCTTCGATCAGCCGAGTCATGACCTCCCAGTTCCATTTCGTGTAGTTCGAGCTGTTGAGCACGTTAGACTCAAGAAGCAGCTGGCGGAACGTCCCATCATCGAAATTCGCTGTTGTGGTGGCCTTGGGGTGCTCGTCGAGCCCATTGAGGTCCATATTTTGGTGGACGGAGGGAAGATAAGCGGCAGAGGGCGATGATCGGTAAAGCGTCCTGCTCACGCTGCTAATCTGGTATACTACCCCAGTTGCAGCAAAATGGCCCTCGTCCTTGAGCTTCGCAGCCGAGATGAAGAGGTCTGGAAGTAGCTGTAATTCGCTGCTCCAAGACGGGGGGAGCAGGCGGCTGGATAACTTCAGCACCTCCCCTATCAACAGAGTTGATTTGCGCCGGAGTGTTGCGCTCTCGTTGGTCTGTGTCAGCTCCAAGAGAGCTGGAACAACCCCCGACTTGATAAACACCGCAAGGAGAAGCGCTGTGTAGTGCTCTAAGAAGTTTTGCTCTCCACCATCTTCATCCAGCTCGGACGGGGAGTCCTTGGCAGCCGTGGCAGCGGTAGTAGTGGTCGATTTGAGGTTTGTGACACGGCCGTAGGTCGTGAGTCGACGGCCAGCCAGGAACGAGGTCGCCCATGCCGGTGACTTGATACGCAGCAGGGAGAAGATGAGGTCGATGATGCTCTCACGGATGGGCCCAGCCTGCACAACCATGCTAGTGATCATGGATCTGATGGCACGGAAGTTGTACATGGACAACGTCATGAGCCCGGACCATGTCTTCAACGCAGAGGCCACAGCTTTGACGCTCTGCTTGAGAAACCGTTCATTTGACGAGAGTTCATCTGTGAAGGCCGTGAAAAGGACCTCCAGCTCGTTCCCCGGGCGCAAGTATTGGCGTCGATGTGGTGCATCCAGAAGGTAAAGAAAGGCCATTGTTATGCTCTCCGACGCTTTATAAGACCCGTCTGCTAATGCTTCGTGTAACGCCGCCATGCCCCCGGAAGCAATCAGAAGTTGCGGGTCACGAACGAGGATCTCGGCCAGCGTCTCGAGGCAGATTGGCCGCAGCCTTTCCTCGGGCTCCTCCGCTGCCGCAGCAATTGATCGGACCACAGCTCTCGATATCTCGCGCACACCGTCTTTGACATCCAGAAAGGCGCGCACAAACTTGAGTGCTTGCTCACGTTCGACGTCGGCCTTTCGGTCCTTGATTAAGGACCTACAATGCATGGTTAGCTTACTGAGGACTGAAACAAACACACCTGATACGCGGATGCGTACAACACACACACACACACAATACACGCGCGGACAACTGTGAAGCTCAACTAGGGTGCTTTGGGAAGACCAACCAAGTAACAAGATAATCCGTGTTAAGAGCACGGATTGTCCTGATGGAATTGATGTCTGATATGGCGTAACGAATCATTCTGTACCCCGCAGCGACCACCTCGCGGCTCTCGCTCAGCAACATGGCCTGCATGCGGAAACCAAACACCGACCACTCCAGGTCGTATTTGAGTGTGGGATGCCGCTTGAAGAGATCGACTAGACTGTTGGCACGCGAGACGTAGTAATCCGGCGTCATGCCCTCAACCTCTAGCGCTTGGAGGATTTCAGTGAGGGCAAATGTGGGCGACTCTGTAGGCTCATCGATGTCGGAACCAACACCGCTCCGAGAGGCGCTCGGTGGGGAGCGCACACTACTACCAACGGGAAGAAGGCCCTCATTTCTAGTCCGTGTGGGCGTGGTGGGCGCTGCCTTAACGCGCTGGGCATCCGTGATCTTTTGGCGTAGCTCCTTGATGCGGAGGTTAGACGAGGTTAGCTCGGCTTCGACCCGTTGGCGCTGATCTTTAGTTTGTTTCGCTTTTTTAGAGTTCAGCGCTTCCAGCATATTTTCGCTCCCCTCTTTGATCTTCATCTCGCGGCTCAGAGCCTCGCGCAGATGGGCGATGGTCTTTTCGGGGGTCGGCCCGTCATCCTCGTCTAATTTCTCGAGCGCAGGGAACATGTCGAGGCGTGAACCCGCTCGTGAGACATTGGTCTGGCTGCGCAGCTCAGAGCTGAAGCTGCCCGGCATCGGTGATGGGTTGAGCTGTGCCCCGCGCGAGGCAAAGCTCACTGCGGATGCAGAGAGGTTGCGGGCAGCTCCATTGGGGGCCGGGGCTTGTAGGGCATCGCGCTCGAGACTCGGCCGTGGATTCCCTGGTTGTGGCGGTTGTTGCTGCTGCTGTGCCTGCTGCTGCTGGGGATCGAAGGACCTTTGGGTGGGAGTCGCCGAGGCGCTCAGCATGGTGGACGGCCCGGCCATTTGCCCGCCACGCCCGACGCAGCGGTCGGCACCCTAGATACCCCGGACAGTCCAAGAGTGCTCGGCAACTTCAAGGACCCTCGACGCTCGCCGGGTCGGGGGTATAGTTCGTCGCTCGGCGCATCAACGTCGATCCCTCGGTCCGTCCCGGTGCTTCAGCGGCGTTGTGGTTCGATTGTCGTCATGGCACACCGATGCGCTGTCACGGTCGGGTCGCGTGCGAGTGCCTGCCGTGTCGCGGGCGTGAAATATAGGTAGTGTTTGTGTTGTTGGCCGATGCGGTGTGCTGGGTAGGGTGTGGGGTGTGAACGCCGTTGGCTGTGATTTCAAGGTCCACTGTGAACGCTCGTTAGCGGGCTTCAGATCCGCACCGTATCGCGCTGTTATCGCAGCCTTGGAACAGGGTCACAAACGGCGGTGCAGTGGTTGGCCTGTGCTGCAGTGGGGCTCTTCCCATCCATTCTGCCCCACTTACAAGCTGCCCCGCCATCAATTCCACATGCTCTTTCCTCTTTCTCTCCCATCTACTTGATCCCCAGATCAAAGGTACCTTGGGGCTAACTCAAGAGTAGAAAAGTTACCATATAAGAGTCGAAGAGGATTAAGTGACTGGACTTTACTAACTAAGACAAAACCTGAAATTCGAGGAGACCCCGGTGTCAATATCTATTAGCAGTTTGGCTCCAAATTCCATCATCACACCTCTGGCTTGAGGAACTGTGGTTTGGTTCAGAGGAAGCGATCTAACCTTTCACATGTCACCGTCATTGCTACTCTGTACACCAGCCTTGAACAGAACCAAAACTTTCGATGATGCCCTCGATCGGAGGAAATGTTGTACAAAGTACAAGGGAACAGATAAATTCGGTCCACCTCTGCCCGACAAACCTCTGCTTCTTTCTAGGGACCAAGCAACATCACCGATCTCAAAAATTTATACCCAATTTTAATCACATGGTGGACAAGAAAACATACTTCAAATTCTGTCCTAATTTCGGGTTTCTATGGGATTTCTACTCGGTACTTCGTAGACCTAGGAAACCCCATCCCATGGAGTCATTGTGTGCAACGGCTCACCATGGAAAGACCCGAACAGCGGATTCAACGAGGGGCTCGCAGCGGCGCAAGGCGGTCGGCGGACTCCGGCGACCCACCAGCGTCCTCCCACCTTAACACCCCGGATTTTACGACCCCTCGGGCGGGATGCCGCGCCATCGACAAACCCGCCATGCGCCGTCCGGGTGTGGCCTCATTGGGCCCCGGTGCGGGTTCCCTAGGTCGGCGCTCAGAAAGGTGGCCGGTTATAAATGGGGTTGACTACCTCCCCTCAAAGTAGGTAATCGACTCCCAACCGGTCTCCAACGTCATCGCCATTTTTGTACAGGACCGTGCGCAGTGAACGGTTTGGTCTCCGGCTTCAAACAAACACTCGTAATCAACTGCCATCTTGCTCCGCCGCTTTTTCGCACCAGTGTTTCGCGATTCGAAGACCGCTCCCAAGATCAGACGAACACTAAAACCTGTGCATTCCTTCCTTCTCCCCCGCCGTTTGAACGCCAGTCGTACCTGGATCAACAACCACCCACATCCACCATCGTCGATATGCCTTCCCTTGCGTCCGCTCGGTACGGCAAGGACAATGTCCGTGTCTTCAAAGTCGACCGCGACGAGAAGACGGGCGTCCAGACCGTGACTGAGATGACGGTGTGCTGTCTGCTAGAAGGCGAGATCGAGACATCGTAAGAGACCGCGAGAGGAGGGGAGAAGAGGGGCATCGGATAGCGTGGATACACCAAACTTACCAACCTGTTTCTTTTTTCACAGATATACCAAGGCCGACAACAGTGTGGTCGTTGCGACCGATTCAATCAAGAACACCATCTACATCAAGGCCAAGGAGCACCCCGTCAACCCGCCCGAGCTGTACGCCAGCTACCTCGGCCAGCACTTCCTCGATACGTACCCGCACATCAGCACCGCCAACATCGACGTGACCGTGCACCGTTGGACACGCTTGGCTGTCGACGGTGCTCCGCACCCCCATAGCTTTATCCGCGACGGCGAGGAGACACGCAACGTGGAAGCCACCATCTCCCGTACCGGCGGCCTCGCCCTGCGCAGCAGCATCCGCAAGTTGACCGTTCTCAAGAGCACAGGGTCCGCCTTCCACGGCTTCGTGCGCGACGAGTTCACCTTGTTACCCGAGACCTGGGACCGCATTCTGTCCACCGACGTCGACAGCACCTGGGCGTGGCGGGCGTTTAAGACGCTGGCGGACGTTGAGAAGGCCGCTGCCGACAAGCGGTTCGACGATGCATGGGAAGCCGCGCGCAGTATCATCATCAAGACATTTTCCACCGATGAGAGCGCGTCGGTACAGAACACCATGTACAAGATGTGCGAGCAAATCCTTGAGGTAGTACCCGAGGTTGATACAGCTGGTTTTACGTTGCCGAATAAGCACTACTTCGAGCTAGGTAAGCCGGCCCTTCTATCATCCATACAACCGCCGTCTAACTAACTCTTGCGCAGACCTGAGCTGGCACAAGGGTATCAAGAACACGGGCAAGGACGCCGAGGTGTACGTCCCGCAGTCTGGACCCAACGGCCTCATCAAGTGCGAGGTCTCTCGCGACACTGCCACCCTGGCACATCGGTAAGCGCTAGGGAAAGAAACGGTGGATAGCAAGAGTTGGTCCAACGTGGGCCTATAGAGGGGGCGAGGGTGAGGATTTGCTTTTCTCTGCATTGGCGTTATTTTTTCTTGCATATGTAGCACGGAGCACAGAAATCATATAATTACGGGACTGTAAACCGTCTGTCCAGTCTGCACCGTCGGCGTGAGGGACCCGAGCGAAGTGCAATGTTGGTCGGTTTCTGTTCCTCCCTTCGTTGAAGTACCGCCACATGCCGTACGAGCTTTTGACAAGCAGCCATCCATGATGTACAAGAAATGTATTGTTGATATACACAGGACTCGAATGTTGGAGTCAAGGTCTTCGTACAAGGATATCCCACTCGCCGTCACCCTCAGTCACCGACACCACCTATATCCTCGCGCCATCTGTCTCCCTCACTGCCCTCGCAACCTCCTCCCACCCTTCCGTCCCCACAACTTTCCCCCCAAAACGGATCAAATTCTGCTTGTACGGATGAGCGTCGCCCTCAAACGCCTTGAGCCGTGACAACCGCTTATCCCGCAACCTATTTTTCGGCAGCATACCACTGACCGCCCGACGCAACACCTCTGATCCACCAAACTTATCCTTCAACACATCCATCGTGATACTGCGCAGCGACCCGGGCCGCGTGTTGTGTCGGTAATAAGTCTTGCGGTACATCTTGTGGCCCGTCGTGTACAGCGCCGCACAATTCGTCACGACCACGTAGTCGCCGCAGTCAGTAGACGGGTCCCAGATCGGCTTGTGCTTCCCCATGAGAATGAAGGCGATGCGCGAGGCGAGGCGGCCGAGCGACGGCGGGGTAACGGCTTCGGGGGGGGACTTGATCGTGCTGAGGCCGGTGTGAGGGGTTGAGGCCGAGATGTGGTGCCATACTCGGGAGTAGGCGAGTCTTGTCTAGAGTAAGAGGTAAGACGTCAGTGACAGGCCGCGCCGGATATACCAAGGTGTAAAAACAACGGGGAGACTTCTTACTGCTCCGACTGTCTGTGACATGGTGGGCGGTTTTCGGAAGGGGAAAGAAAGTCGTGAGCAGATGCCCCTGGGAACTAGTCCCTCATCAAGGAAGGCACGGCCTCTGCAATCAAGTGGCAATGAATTAGGGCAGAGCCTCCCTGTGGTCGAATTGGCTGTGGGAACGGGGTGAGCGTCGGCCAGATCACGGATCGTCAAGCTGGCTGGCGATTGATGGTCACGATGCCCGAGCTCGTTCAATGTGGGAAAAATCGACGGTGCGCCACACAGCCACATCTTGCAATTATTTGCGCCACATGCTTGGCGACGCGGCGTCCGCCGCCCACCATCAAACGACCCCGCCAGAAGCCGAACCGAGCTCCGAGCAATGGAACCCCACCAAGCAATCCGGAAGCAGCAACCCGATTTCAAAGCACAGTTGAAGTAATCCACGGAGTTGACGGAATACACACGGTATTTTATCTCCTGGTTTCCTGGCTGAGGCGATTTTTGTAGCAACCACGGAATAATCCAACTCTTCTTTGTAAAAACCACTGTCAAAAAGTCCCACTGCCACCGACTTCGTCTAGCTTTTTCTTTGCTGCTCGGGTTCGTTTAATTTCCTGA
The DNA here is from genome assembly GCF_033296635.1 of Dichotomopilus funicola. Classification (NCBI taxonomy): domain Eukaryota; kingdom Fungi; phylum Ascomycota; class Sordariomycetes; order Sordariales; family Chaetomiaceae; genus Dichotomopilus; species Dichotomopilus funicola. The sequence goes on from NW_026944026.1 coordinate 118,518, forward strand.
ATTTCCACAACTGAGGTTCCCTGGACCTTATTGGACACTGGAACCTTGATGTATCAAAGTCGCACTCATACGCGTCTAATACAGTTATCTACCTTAGTTTTGGTCACATCGGTGGGAGTATACGCCTGGAGTCGTCCATGGGACCGGGGTCAGACACGAGCTAAAACGCCGTCATCACCATCCTCATCATCATCATTATTATCACCGCCATCACCCCCAAAGCAGAATACCTCCACGATGGCGGTCACATCTCCCTTTCAGGTAAGCCCACGTTTTCGTGCCTGACCCTAGACATTTCTCCCGCATTTTTTGTTTGTTGTGCTTTTTATTTCCTTGATGCTTCGTCCTTTCAGGTTTCATATCTATCATGGAAACTCGGGTGGCTGAAACTTGAAACAGACGCTCTTCGCCGTGCCCATGACCTGTGAGGGTTGTGCCAAGGACGTCTCGGGCGCTCTGCATCGGCTGCCCGGCATCACCAAGGTCGAGGCGAACGTACTGGACCAGTTAGTGTCAGTGGAAGGAACAGGTCCGTATTCGAGCTCCGATCACGACCGTGATGGTCAGAATGGGTTGCTAACCTCTCAAACCTACCCTGGCAGCGGCCCCATCGGCTATCGTTGAGGCTATTCAAGCCACAGGGAGAGATGCTATTTTGCGGGGGTCAGGCACCTCAAACAGTAAGTCTACTAATATACCCCGTTCCCTGGGACTCCGAAATTAGCTTCAATCCCTGAAAGCATCACCCCGTCACTCGAAACCCCCTTTCCCTCTCCTCTCTTATCTTAGCTCCTTTTTGACATCAGACACAGGCGCCGCAGTAAGCATCCTCGAAACATATCACCATCGGCCCGACACTATTGAAGTCACTCCCGCCGGTGCATCCGGCGGCAGCTGGGTCAACGAACGCCTCGTCCGCGGCCTGGTGAGGCTAGTGCAAGTCAGTCCAACCGAAACACTCGTCGACCTGACCATCCGTGGTGTGCCGCCCGGCACCTATCACGCCTCAGTGCGTGAGTACGGGAATCTCAAGGACGGCGCGACGTCGGCGGGGCCGGTCTGGTCTGGATGGGATGCTAGCAGTAGCAGTAGCAGCAATACCACGAGCAAGGACAGTGCACCACGTGGGATACTCGGCACGGTAGAAGTCGGCCCCAATGGGTATGGCAATGCGTTTCTCAACCGGCCCTTCCAGGTATGGGAGGTAATTGGGCACGCGCTAGTTGTTTCGAAGCATGAGGAACATGACCGTGCGAATGCCGCTCCGCTGCAGAACACGGAGGACACGGTAGTCGGCGTGATTGCGCGAAGCGCCGGGGTGTGGGATAACGATAAAACGGTATGCTCGTGCACGGGTAAGACACTCTGGCAGGAGCGGAAGGATGAGGTGGGCAAGGGGATGTTGTGATGATCGTGGTGGTGGCAGGACGAGCGTGGGGGTGTTGTTTCGGGGCGCTGGGTCGACTGCTCCTCAAAGCTGAAGAAACCAAAGTTAAACAAAGGGAAAAGGGGGCCCCTGGAGTTTGGGCGAGATTGGGTGTAGCTCTTTCCTACGCAACCCGACAAATGAAGGATGATGCACCCCGGGATACAGAGTGTATTAAAAATATACAAGCGACCTAGATAGAGTTTGTTGGGAGGGCTTGTCCCCGGTTACCCCTTGATCCCGTCATCAACGTAGCCATCATATCGCGCCTAGCAGCCCCGGAGAAGAAGAGTTACAGAGCCCTAGTCTTTGTCATCTCGGGACCTAGTCGTGGTCAAGGGGAAAAAGAAGGGGTTTGCGACTGTTCACCCCTATACCCCAAGGTTCGAGGCTAAAGGAACTTGGACATATCCTTATTATTTGTCGGGTATATATTGCCCCCGAATTGATGGACTCTTTTTTTTTGTGGTGGGGGAGGAGGGGGTGTTTCTTTACGTCCCCCATCCGTATCTAGGCAATTAATGTATAGGTCCCTACCATGTACAAGAAGAATAAAAGGAGGTGTTCGGCCTTTATATTCACGTAGGAGTTTGTGGTGATAACCTCACTCCCACGACCACTGGTCGCTTCAGTGGGACACGAATCACGAGTTATTTCGGATCCACCAACACAGCGGCCATAGACTGATGCTTACTTATGTTCATGCTGGAAGCTAAACTACACCAAGGGACATATACGAGGACGTCTCATGTTCTTGGCATGGAATGCGGACGCTATGGAACGAAGCTCGCGAATCATCAACTGTCCAAATGCTTGGCCAAAGAATGGTCTCGAACATTTTTGAGCAGGGAGCGACGTTGTGACGATGGGCCCGGTGACCCGTGAGAGTTGAAATATCACGACCCATGATAGGAGTCAAAACCGTCTGAAGTTGTTCCCCACAGGCCCGAAACAGCGGCTGGCACAGATCGAACAAGCACCCCGGTCAGTGTGCTGCTTAGCTGACCTTGCCGTCGGTGCCCAAAATGATTTGCATGTTCACATTACAAGTATTCTGACAACGGTTTAACTTGACCATGATAGGGCATCACATGGGCGCCAAGAGCTTCAACTTGTCCGGATCCAGATTGCAAGCCCGAAATATCCGGCCTGCTTTCATCCATCGTTAACGACCGGCAGGGTCCAACCTCTATTTCTAGAAATAGGCGGCTTGGCACGAAGGGTTGACGGTCGGATAGCTCGAACAATACCGATGCCCGACGATGTCGTGCAGACAGATCAGGTTCAAAAAAAGAGTCTTTAAACGTCAGCTTGATGCTAAATCCGGTACCCAACCTCCCCAGGCAAGCGCCCACCTCGGGAAAGCGGCAAGTTTCTTTGAATAGCACTTTGCGGATTGGTAGAAGGAGGTTGACTGGCGCTCGAGGATGGAGGGCAACCATTTGACGCATGCCCTGGTGGTGTCCGCCTCTGTGGTGTCGCCTGTAGCCGCCGGCGCTCCAATGCAGGGGCTGGACTTGGCCGGGGGTTCTAGTCCAATGAGTGGGCGGCTTGCTGTGTTGAGAAACGCTTTGTGCATGAGAAAAGCGCAGGCCTGTGATTCGCAGGGGTTCCTTGAGATCTGTGACACGTCTTCGGGGCACCTGGGCATCGCATTGACCCCATGAAGTCTCACCCGCAGCCCTGCCGCTGGGGCAAGAGCAGGGGTTCAAAGTGTTGTCTTGAGGATGAGAGACGTTCATGCGAGACGATTCGAAGTGGTCATTTCTTTCTTTTTCCCCCCTCCAGTCCCTTTTGGGGTTGAAGGCGATTGAAAACAGAGAGCGCAGGACACCAAGAAAAAGATGGGACATCGAGCTGAATTCCCTCCTGCCAAATACCTACTCATCTATCAGCACAGTCTCAAGAACGGGCCACTGTGCTGGCTGCGAGAAAGCGTGCAGCCCACAGCGGCCCCAGCCGGCGCGCATGGCAGTGAAGCACATGGTTTGAGAAGCGGTGCGGTTCGCTCCTGCGTCGATCCGGCAGCTAGGTTTGGCCTTGCACTGGACTCGATTGCCCACTTACGCTAGTGTAATGCCCATGGCGCTCAGAAGAATACATAGTGTATGTAGTACTAGCAGTGAGACTGTCGAGTCGATGTTTCTCAAATAAAACGAAAATTAAATAATGTGAGAACCTCAAGACACTTACACTACACCCAGGAAACTTAAAATTTCGGCTCAGAGTCTGAAAAGCGCAAACTCCCATTCATCGAAGTCCGGAGCCCGCCGGCCGGCCCCGACAACTCAGACCCCTTGGTCCCACTTTTTTTTTAAAGATATCTGGGTTTCTCTTTCCTGCTCGAACCAGAGCCCAGAGCCCAATACCTCCCGATTTGGCAAGGGCGACCCCTGTCGGTTGTAGCAGAAAGCCTTTTTTTTTTTCTTGAGAAGCCCCTTCCGCGCGAAGTTGAGGGTAAACGAGAGAGGTCGTCCATTCGAGGCCTGGCAAGACCCATAGTCTGCATGATCATCTTCCCCAGCCTGGTCGTCTCCAAACGGGCCCTGGGGCCCCGGGCCTCAAGTTGTCGAGTCCGCCGGCTGGGCCTCTTGTTGAGACCTGAGAACGGCCGCCAGCCCTGTTTCGTCTTGCGCGTGCTACCTTTGGTTCCCATTCTCATCTGGTTGCCTTTTGACTCTTGTAGTATTTTCCCTTCTTCCTCCTCTACCTAACGAGTTCCCGCAACAACGGCTCACGCTTTGCACAATATCTAATTTCTTTTTTTCTTCCTTTCTTATTTTTTTTTGAACCGACCTCCGGCCTGTCATTTCCGCCCGCCAACGTAACAAAGCAAATACATAACTACCGGCTAGTAACCCCTGGACGCTAATTGCACCCGGGGACTTGGACTTGGACTCTTTACTCTGTGAGAGGCTCTGTTGGCTGCAGCGAAAGTGCATCGGCTCCCGATTAGATCGAAGCGATCGTCAGGGACACGAACGAAAAAGAGACGGAGAAAGAAGCATTGTTGGGATTCACCACTGCCGGCCAGTACAGACATCCACAGTGCGCGGGACAAGACGGACGACGTGGGACAGAATAATCGCCCGGACACGAAACCCCGACGGGTGGAGGCAGCGAGAGCAACATAAGAAAACCACGCTGGACGCTCGGCTGGCACTTTCTCCCACGCGAACCTGTGACTTTACCATCTGCGGCTCGACTCGCCGAGCCTTGGCTAAGTGGGAATTCTGTTGACGAACAGCACGAGAGGACTTAGAGACGGAAGACAATTGGGCATCCAAGGAGAGTGGGGAACTTTTCGAGCCGTTTTCCAGAGCATCAACTGGTGAGGAGCTGCTGGCCACTGACTCGGAAGAGCCAGCCCCCCTGTTGCCGCCCGCCCAGGCTATTATATCTCGCCTTAGCGCAGTCCGACGCCCCCCTGTCGACAGCCGCTGTCACCCACCCTCGCACTTCGTTAAAAGCCACCCCGACCCCTCAACGCACGTCCGGCCACCCGCCGTACACCCGAATCGCCCACGGAACTTTTGCTAACTTTTGCCACACGGGAACATCACCAATTTCGCACCCTTTATAGGGCCGCAAACCCCGTTCGGCTTCAGCAATTTCACCAAACCCCAAGTGTTGGAGAGTAATAGAAGATGTCACTAAAACAGGTGAGAAGGAAATTCGCTTCAATTGCCCCAGACTCCACTGTGATCGACGGGGAAAGCAGAATGACTTACACGCGTGCCTGCCACAGGAAATCGAGACATGGGTCGAAGCCCTCAAGTTCTACGACAACAATGAATTCGACGAGGCGCTTCAATCCTTTGATAGGGTCTCGGACACCTCCAAGATCCTTTTCAACATGGGTGTGATCAACGCGACCCTCGGCCAGCACGAACAAGCGGTACGGATGACCTCTCGCTTCCCATTTCCATAGGAGGAAGAAATGCACTAACAATTTGAGCCTAGGTCGAGTGTTACCAACGCGCGATTAAGCTTGACCAGTATCTCGCCGTGGCATATTTCCAACAGGGAGTCTCGAATTTCCTCCTCGGCGATTTCGAAGAAGCATTGGCGAACTTCAATGACACACTTCTGTACCTCCGCGGCAACACTCTCATCGACTACTCCCAGCTTGGGTTGCTGTTCAAGCTCTACTCGTGTGAAGTGCTCTTCAACCGTGGTCTTTGCTACATCTACCTTGAGCAAATGAAGTCGGGGATGATGGATTTGGAGTACGCTATCAAGGAGAAAGTTGTTGAGGATCACAATGTGATCGATGACGCTATTCGGGACGAAGCCAAGGTATGTGTGCTTAACCATGCAATTGACTAAGCAGCTAACTAACATATCTACTCAGGGGTACACCGTCTTCTCTATTCCCGTCGGCGTTGTCTACCGACCGAACGAAGCCAAAGTTCGAAACCTTCAACAAAAAGATTACCTTGGCAAGGCGCGGCTCGTGGCCGCATCCGACCGGGGCAACGCATTCACGGGCTTTTCTGGAACCGAGCTCAATAAGGGGGTACGTCGAATAGATAAAACCTTGGGTTTTTATGACACTTGCTGACTTTCGAGAAGGTTACCATCGAAGCAAAGGACGACCGACCCACCGAAGCGCTTTCGTTTGCCGCTAGCAATCTCGTCAAGCCCGGGCTACAGAGCAGGCGACAGCAGTCCGAACCACCCAATAGCCGCAACGTGTTCCCACCTACACCACCTCCCGAGAATGATAAGCCTGCAGGCATGAGCCGGGGGCAGTCGGTACGCAACGGGCCGAAACCCCCACCCAGCAGGCTTAACCTCGAAAAGGTACGATCGAATGAGCGTTACGAGAAGGCGACTTCTCCCGATGATGGACGGCCACGGCCAGCCCGCTCAGCATCTGCTGCCCCAGCCCGAGGCTTCTCTCAGCGTGACCCCCCGCCATCTAGGAGGAGGAAGGAGGAGGAGGAAGACGCTTACCCCGATGATGTCTATGACATGTACAGCGGTGGTAATGGCGGTGGTGGCGGTTCGCGGAGCAGCAGGTCCCAAAGAGGCGGCGGTGGCCGCACACGGGACCGGTACATTGAGGAAGAGGAGGAAGACGGCTCTGACTACGACGACGCATCTTTCGACGAGGGCGATTTTGAGATGGTGTCGAGCCGCCGACCCGGCCCTGGTTCCGTCCTCTCTGGTGGCTCAAGGCGCGGGTCCTCCAAGAGGGACACTCTCCGTACAATCCGTGTCAAGGTCCACGCCGAAGATGTGCGCTACATTGTCGTTGGCCCTGCGATAGAATTCCGCGATCTCGTTGATCGGATCCAAGATAAGTTTGGCCTGCGCCGCAGGTTTAAGCTCAAGGTCCGGGACGACGACTCGCCTGAGGACATGATCACGATGGGAGACCAAGATGACTTGGATATGGTCATGACGACAGTGAAGCAAATTGCGAGGAAGCAAAGATCGGAAACAGGGAAGATGGAGGTGAGTTCTATTTTGCCGATTTACCAATTTCTTCATGTGAGGTGCTAACGAGCATTTTCTAGGTCTGGGTTCAAGAAATATAAACCATACAGGCAACACCGGGAACGGCAGGTCATGGGCTTATTCATATTATACCCCATCGCCCAATGCGCCACGCCTCCTTGTTTTGGCTACGAAGTAACGATGGACGTCTCTTAACAAAAAGCAATCACCTATATCAACACCTTCATATTTTACCTTCTCACGCCTGGGGCAAACTATCAGCGAACCACATGTTGGGTAGCTTGCGTTTTATTCATTCGGCCTGCGATATCTATTCACTCGATTTTTCCGTTAGCTCATTCGACCTGCAGATTACGAAGACCTATGGGAGTGCGGCGTTATATATACTGGCAATGTCTTTTTTGTTGGAAAAGGGTGTGGGACTCGATCGGCGCATGCGGCAGAGCTGCTAGCCACGAAGATTATTCCTTTCGATAATACATCATGTTTACATGTCTACATTCTTTTGCGTCCCGGTCCCTCATGTGCACCATGTCTCCCTTCACGTTGTCACCTTTTCTATTCCTGTTTACAGGGCAGCGTTAACGAGCTAAAATAAGAGGCTCCGGTAGGTTCAAAGACCGGCTCGAGAGGGAATGTTCCACGGGAACCTGGCCAAGTTAACTTGATATGGACCATGCTGAAGCTTGAAAGGAGATGTGTTCAGTTGTCTTGAATATTCGGCGAACTTGCGAGACAATACATCATGGATTAGCGTGTTGCAAGCTGATTTAAGAGTCAACCCTTCGCACTGATTCCAGTTCTCGCTGAACCCTTACCGATCTGTCATTTATTCAGGTTGGGACTATTTATACTCTCTAATTATGAGTGTAGATGCCATGGGCATCCCGAGAGGGAGGGAGTAAATCAAAGTCAACAGGAAAAGACAGAACTATGGCCTCGTCGTTCTCGTTGTGTATTAGCACACACCGGAAGCCCCACTTCGCGATGTGTCATGGAAGAGGACGGGAAGAGTGATGAGTATTATCAGCCCGTTAAAATGATCACGACGTTCAGAGAGCCATATTTCTGATGATTTGTGTCTCCCTTAGCACTCAATTTGCATCGGTTATCTACCCCCATCCACAACCCTTTCTCCCTTCCCAAGCAACACCCAAACAGGAGCCCTTCTGCCTCTACTCCAATGGGTGGGTGGTCATGACCGAGTGGTTCATGTTTTTCGTTCCTCTCTCTCCCTCTCTCCCACTCCTAACCATCCTATCCTGCGTCTCAGAGACTCAACCCGACCAAGGATGTGAAGCGGGATGGGACCTAGACCAGCAACACAATGAGAAACGCGAGTAAGAGTGACCCGAGGCGGACGCAAGAAGAACGCATTGAGGTCAAGATGGACTAGACTGGGCTGAGTACAGCTACTTGAAGCCTGTATGAGACTCAAGAACGTCCGTCCGGGGTAAAAAGTTCCGCAAGAAACAGAGACCGTATGAAGAGGGGGAGAAAAAAATTCAGCAACCAGCGATGGAAAAATAATCTACACACTTTGCACACTTTGTCCCCGAAAGACCCGGATATAACGCCCACCCGCGCCTCAACCAGGATCGAGTTTAGATATACATTGGAAAACCCAGTGAGAAAAAAAAAGGAAAAAGAAAAGTCAGAAAATAGACGGGTGGGGTGGTGCGAAATGAGACGAGGTAAGGGAAGAGAAGCTGATAAGCCGTGTGCAGCCGTAGCGTGTCTAAGCGGGCTCGAAACCGAAGTAATGAGGCCGTAGAACACATAAGGCTGCTCGCCAGACCTGACCCCAGTGACTTTGTTCCGTCTGCCCTCATGATCCCGACCGAGTCTTATGCTGAGCGCAAAGCTCTGGTGCGTCTGGCCTTTCCTGTGCCTTGTCCCTAGCACAGATAGACGCGGGTGAAAGAAAAAAGGCTCAAGGAAAAAACAGAAGAAGTGCCCTGCCACCCATTGACCCTTGGTCACCTCGTTGTTTTGAATCGGCCCAGTATAAAAGGAAATAAAAGAGTGGGGCCCACGCAAACGATCCTAAGCAGCAAGAACCGAAGTAGAAAAGAAAAAGAAAAGAAAAAAAGAAGAGAAGTGAAAATGGAATGTAGGAGTCGGTGTTGACCAGACACCACCAGTATTCCTATTTCCATAGCGGTAGCCATCAAAGCACACCTCAAGCGCCTGCACGCCGTCGAATCAGGCGTTGTAGATGTCCGGCTCCTGGCCCTCGCCTCCGTCTTGCTGGTTTCCGCCCTCGCTTCCGTCTTGCTGGTTCCCGGACTACTGGTTAACCATCATCGACAGGCCGCGGGTGTCGTCGTTCATCATTTGGAGGTCGTCCAGACCGCGGGGCTCCATTTGGCCGAGACGGCTTTCAACGCCGCTGAGGCGGCCGTCCACGAGAGGCTGCATCCCGCCATTAGCGAGCGAGCCGTTGCCAAGACTGTTACCGCCCATGTTGGCGGGGGGCATGCTGGGGCCGCCCATTTGAGGGACGCCGTTGGCGCCGAGCATGGATGGGCGGCCGCCCTCGAGGGCCTCGAGGCGCTTCTCAATGTTATCGAGGCGCGCAATAATTGTATTCTCCATCCGGTTTAAGCCTTGGGATACATCGTGGGCGAGCCGGTCGACCTTGTTGGTAAGGCTCCGAAGACTCTGCGCGACGGGGGTGTTCTCCTGGCCAGGAGGGGCCGCGGCGACACGAGCTTCGTGGTTGTGACGGGCTTCTTGAACAGCGAAGCGCCACTGGTTGCCGAGGTTCACCTCGCAAACGGCCTTTGCGCGCCACGGGCAGTCGACCTTGCGGGTGGTGGGATTTCGCTTTTTGGCGGTGCTGTTGTACTTGACTCCGCCGCGATCGCACACTAGGTCGAAGCGCGTGGGTTTCCCATCGCGATAATTGCTCGAGCGCAGCTTGACGATGCTGTAGCCCTGCTCCTTTGCGGTCCGCTGCACCGAAGTGAGTAAGTCGTCGAACGAGCGATAAATGCCCTCCGGCGGGGGTACGAGGCCGGCGGAAGAGCCCAACGCGGGCGATTGCGGAGGCATCGAGGACGAAGCGGTAGCCGACGCTGGCGGCTGCTGTGATTGTTGTTGCTGCGGCGTTTGCTGCTGCTGGGGGGTCTGCGGTGGCTGAGGGTTCGAGTCCGGAACGGGCCAGGAGGGTATGTAGCCAGCAGTAGAGGCAGACGATGGGTTCGCCACGGCGGTGGGTGAAGTCGAGTTTTGAGCTGGAGCGCCGTACTGGTGTTGGTAGAGCAGGCGGTCGGGTTTGTTAGCCGCCACGCGCTGCTGCTGCTGTTGCTGTTGGTGCTGCTGTTGGGCTTGTTGGTGCGTTTGAGCAGCGTGCTGCGCGTGTGAATGATGCTGTTGCGGCTGCTGCTGGTGGTCACCAGCTAGGGCGCTCAAGCCGACCAGACTCGAGTTATCGGGCTGGGTAGGAGCCGGGGCGAGGGTCGATTGGGGCTCGGGGTATTGAGAATGTTGTGGGGGGGCGCTGTAGCCATTCATCAATCCGTCGGGCTCGGCGACCGGGTGCTGGTGCTGATGTTGGTGCTGATGTGGGTGCTGGTGCTGGTGCGATCGGTCCAGCTGCTGTGATGGGAATGTGGGAGGTTGACTGGGCACGGTGTCGACGGGCGCACGCACGGCCTGGGGATGATGGCTACTCGCAACAGTGGCAGGGACCCAGCCTTGGGGCGCCTGTGCGATTTGCCCGACTTGGGCGTGCTGGGCTACAGGGGCCAGCGAGCCTGGAGCCGCCGTGTTCCCGGCGTCTTGCACGCGGGCATTGCGGGCGCGCTTGCGGGGGCGCGGCTGGGCCTGCGATGGGCCTCCGGTCGCACCAGAGGGATCCATGATGATTGGTGATGCTGCGCTGTGTGTCCACGGGTGATGAGTGGCACGGAACAACCAGTGAGAAACACTGTGCTGCGCGGGTCCGGGGGAGCACGCTATTTGGTTGTAGTCGCAGCTTGGAGGGGAAATCGGCGCCTGCTGGGGCCTAGTTGGGTCCTGCCGAGAAGCGGCGCGTTTTGCACGCGCGATCGCCTAAAAATTATCGGCCGATTGGCAGAAGATGGAAACCGTTTATTTAAGGCGAGCGATGCAAGTACTGTGTCTGTAAAACGCAAAGGGAAAAAAAGTGGTTTGTTTTACGACGCGCGCCGAGAGGGGGGGAAATAAAAAAAAAAAGAGTAAAGAGCTTGGGAGACACGACTGGCGTGACTGGGCTGCACTCACACTCGGGCTTTGCTTGTTGGATCGGTTGGTTGATTGTTGGTTGTTGGTTGGCTAGGTCCCGGTTGTTGATGGAGGCCGCTTGTGAGCAACGACTCTTTCCCATGGCTGTGAGGTCAGGTTGTTTGCTTGTTCTCGGCCCACCTCGCTCCCACCTCGAGCCGAAAACTTGGCGGCCCAGTTGTTGGCCCGAGCGCCCGCCATTCATTCCATTCTCTAACTATTCTCCTACGAACAACCTTACTGTTCTTGCGTTCTCTGCAGCAGGCCACACCCACAAAGTCACGAGTAGGTCCATTCACTCATCAGCCACAATTGGAATCTGCTTCAAAAGCCGGCCTCTCCACACCGCTGTCCGCTGATTTGGAGGAGCGAGGCCAATCACGCACCCTTCTTCTTCCAAAGAGAGAGCCACCAACAAGGGTCACTGTGTGCTCATTCGTGGGTCACCATCAATCAATCACGCATCTTCCGACGCTATCACATTTAGCAGACGATACGGATATCTTGGGCCTTTTCTTTCTTTCGTTTCCGGTGGTGTTGAAGCAAGTCCTTTGTAAACTCGTTACGACCGAGACTTTGACTCAATTCCATTTGGAACAAAGCTGTAATCCATTTTCCTGTTCCTCCGTCTTCAAGCCTCGAGCTCCTGCCCTCAAGGCCGAGGTCGACGCCATCAAACATGGCCAACAATAATGGGGCCAACAATAAGCCAGCAGCGCCGGTCAAGGATAGTGCACAAGAAGAGCAGCAGCTCGAGGACATGTTGCATCGCCTCGACCAGGTGCATCTTCAGGTGAGTTTGCTCCGGGTGGCCCATCAATACCACCACGTCGCGATGCTGACCCGTTCATGCAATGCAGCTCAGACAACTTCGCTCGGCGCTTCCGCGCATGTTGGAGCCTCTCATGACCAAACAGCCGTCGCGTAAGTTTTCCACGGCAGGGAAGGGAGGGGTGGAGTGACCGCCCGAGAAGCGAGCGGAAGGGGTTGGGGTTTGCGGGTCTGGACCTGCACTGGACTCGGAGACCGGCATAGCGAGGAATCAACTAACAACAACACCGTGACCCTAGCCCAGGCTGCGTTTGCCGCTTACATGCAGTCGGTCGACAGCACAAAACAGGAGATTTCTGGCTTCCAGGAGGCCTATCTCGGTCTCTTCACCGACGGCGTCTTCCAGAGGACACGCCTTGGCCAAAAGAACGCAAAGGGCATCAAGCAGTGGCGCGCCAGTGAACACCCCAACTGGGCCGATCCAGACCCGAAGCGGCGACGAATTTCATAATCATTGCAAAAAGAAGCCCTGGATGTCTTTTATTTGTGGAATGAACGAGTTTCTGCTTAGGGGGGCAGCACGACCGGATGGGATACCAGGGATAAATGGATACCAGGTCAGGTGTATGGCGTTTTGGTGTGCAAAGTGGAAAGCCCGAGTGATATCCATTTTCGGAGCTAGGTGGTGGGTTTGGATAGGTTCATACGTAATACCTGAGTTAGAATTTCGGAGATCTATTCCCAGTGATTCAAGACTTTGATGTGTATGATGCTTTTGTTGGAGTTTGTAACTGGTGGATTTGGAGGTCGAATTGCGAAATGTGACAGGAGCAGGACAATGGGCACGGCTGGTGTCGGGCCGAGATTGTTCGGGTCCAGATGGATCCCTTCCCACATGAAAGCGGAATACAAATGGGTCTGTGCCACAATCCACACAGCCAAGACAGCCACACCATCTCCATTGAACCTGGCCATCTGCTGCCGGCTGGGAAAACGCCTGCCGGGTGGCAGCCCTGGAGCATCGAGCCGAAGTGGGGCCCGCATTCTGCACCCACACAGAAATTTCCAACCAAGACCTCAAAATTCAACCACCTCGCACACCGTGATCGAGTCGACGGAAACCATCACGTCAGCGACAACACCGCAGAAATGGCCCCTTCACGAGTCACATACCGTCGCCGGAACCCGTGAGTCCTCCTCGAAGCCCCCCCCCGACAGAATTGACGAGAATCGGAATAAATCTACGCGGCCGACGGAGGAGTGGAAAGGAAATGGGACTAACTCGCGGCCTCTTTTCACATGTAGTTACAACACCACGTCGAACCTGACGCGGGTTGTCAAGACTCCCGGCGGCTCGCTCCGTGTCCTCCACATCAAGAAGCGCGGCACTGCCCCCAAGTGCGGCGACTGCGGCATCAAGCTCCCCGGTGTAAGTTTTGCGATTTTCAATTTCCTTGTCGCATGATGGGAAGGCGGCGGTGGAGGAGGCTACGAGTTGGAAGCTTGTGTCATGGGAGGGATAGCGGGCAGGGATCGAACGAGGAGTCAATAAACCCAACGACGAGCCGATATCGACTACACGAACACATGGCCATCGAGGGACAAATGGGAAGGAGGGGTCGCTTGCGCCCATCGGTTCCCTCGCTCGTCTCGTGCGACTTGCTCGCCCGCACCTTGCCCGGCTCCCGACATCGCCCCTGACATTGGCACACCGTATTCTGACGAGGAGGGGCTTGGTTCGGATTCTTGGGACATGAAACAAATCATAGACAACAGTTTGCTGATTCGACGGTTTCTTCTATTATTAGATCCCCGCTCTTCGCCCTCATGAGTACGCCCAGATCTCCCACCCCAAGAAGACCGTCCAGCGCGCGTACGGTGGCTCGAGGTGCGGCAACTGCGTCCGGGACCGCGTCGTCCGGGCGTTCCTTATCGAGGAGCAGAAGATTGTCAAGAAGGTGCTGAAGGAGCAGAGCCAGGCCGAGAAGAAGAAATAAATGATGATAGGGGCTTGGTTTCGGTTCGGGTACGGCATGGGTGCGCTGGGTTGACGGTATCTCATCATTGCTTCGGTGTTCACTTTGGGAAACGGGGTGGCATGCCATAACACACACACACACACACAACAACAGCCGGGGTTGGTTGTTTCTGTTCTTAGGGCTGCTTTCTGCACCAGGATGAGGTTCGCAAAATGGGAGTGGACTTCAGGCCGTGCTTGTTCATGAAAGCAAGGAGTGGGAAGTGCTGTTGAACACGCGCAGCAAGGAGGCATTTTGAGTGCTGAGCGCCAATCGAGTACGGCCATGATCCAGAAATCCAGCCAAGTGTCGTATCCATCATTCCGACCTCTTATGTTACTGTTGGGCCCATATTGTTGTCTCCTTCTGTCCCCCTAACATTGCCTCGTCAGCGAACCGGAATCCTTGATATCACCACATAGTCCGTTTCAACCACTTGACTACGTCAAAAGTAAGAGATGTACATTATTCGTTTTAGTGAACTGGATTACAGTGAATCGAAACTCAAAAGTACATATCGAGGGGTCAATTGGACTATTTTCCCCGATAACTTTTACCCCCTGCAATGACGTCGAGCCAAGGGCCTTTCCCCGTTACCAAAATTTACAATCGAGCCCGATAACGCAAGCCAGAAAAAGGTGCGACCTATGCCCTTTAACACTGAATTCCTCCCCGACGAATAGCAGATACCACTTAATAAGGTTCGACGGGCTAGAGTAGACGTCCAAACGAAGAACAATGACAACACCAGCATTAGCGGGCCCCGCTCGCATCTCAAGTTCTGCTCTCCGCGCTCTGAGCTCGACCGCAGCCAGACCATTCTCTTCCCGCCCTCAAGCACCACCTCCCCGCACAAGGCGCTCTATCACCACTTCATGCTACTCTAGAACACGACTCGCTGCCGCTCCTGTCTCAAACCTCGCTCCTCAACTCCACCGACACCTCCACACAACTACACCCACTGAGCGACAAAAACACCCACAGCCAGAAAAAGCTCCCAAAAAGACAGACCTAGGCGATCTAGACGTACTCGCCTCGGCTCCCGTACCCTCCACCGCTGTCGAGGTCTGCCATGCCGACGGCTTCTCGCTCAATTCAGGAGTGCAGATTCAAGACGGGGTGGGCGCCCTGCTAGTTAGCGGGAAAGCGTTTTGTTGGAAGCCATGGCTAGTAGACGCTGGTGCCGGAGGGGATGGAAAAAGGAGATTGGTGAATGAAAAGGGGCAGTGGGATGTGGGCGAGGAAGGGTTTGCGTTGTTGAGTTTGGTTTGGCCGCGACCGGGTGAGTAACCCCTTAACTCCATCACCCCCTTTCCTCTCATTGTCATCAGCCTTTTCAACGTTTTCTCCCTCTTCTGCTATCCGGACTGGGAGAGGACGGTCGGCTCTATCCTACTTACCCACTCTCATTCTAACCAAACATTACCCCCGTTGTAGATTTGTTGATCCTCGGCCTCGGCCCTTCTATCCTACCCTTGAGTCCCGCCACCCGCCGTGCCATTAGCAACTTGGGCATGCGCGTCGAAGTGCTAGATACTCGCAACGCCGCCTCACAATATAACCTCCTCGCAACGGAGCGAGGGGTGGAGGATGTCGCAGCGGCTCTGATCCCTCTTGGGTGGAAGTAATGAGAGGTTCGCTAGCAGAGGGCTCCCGCTGTGTGTTCTGTAGTTTCGACCTTGTTTGGGGCCGTGATACCTGGAAAGAGGTTATCAAATTCAGAAAGGAATCTTTGTGTAAAAATAACCAAGGAACGGAAAGGGGAGCAGCGTGTATGATAAGGTGCATGATCTCAGACAATCCTGGAACGAGGCAGCACAGACATCCGGTTAGCCGTCCATCTCTCGAAGATTGGGGGCGCCCTGCGCTGAAAACTCACATCAACGTCGCCTCTTTTGATATTCAAGCTCGACCGCATGAATCTTGACACATAGGGGCTGATCGTAAGATGTGTTCACACGCTTCCAATTAAGGACTGCGTTCCGTATCAATGACAGGGACCGTGGACTCGAACTCAGGCCACCCATAGAAGCACTTCGTTGAACCTCGAACGCATTTGGTCGGAGTCAACACCGTCGTCATCGTGGCATTATTTTCTCTAAGCTCCCATCTAGTTTCCTGGATAATGGCACGCACCGCTTTGATCAGACACGCGCGCCTTCACCCATCCCCATTGCCGCCATATTCCCACCCCAAGTCCGTGACATATTCTATCCACACCATACAACCCACGCCACACCACTTTACAATTAATCTGCCGGTTAAGATAACCCAATCTTACACAATACTTCTTCATTCAGCAACCACAAGCTTATCGGGAGCGATGCCGAGCCCTCGAGGTTGATATGTTTATTAGGTCGGTCCAGCACCGATTTACTCAGCCGGAACGCTGGGGAAGTCAGCCGCGTTGGCCTCGACCCAGGCCTTCATGTCAATCTTGGCAGCGTTGGTAGAACCGCTGACGCCATATTGGGTAGCAATGCCCTCAACACGGTGGAACGCGTTGTTGTTCTTGTGGAGAACAATCTGGTAGACCGTGGCGCTACCCTGGCGGGAGATGATGGTCGAGTAGGCAAGGAAGTACTCCCAGATCTAAATTGTACGGTTAGTCAGTGTGAGAAGCGCAACAAACCAGACGGACACAAAACTTACGCGGAACCACCGCTTGCCGTACTTGGCCTCAACCTTGTCCTTGTTCGCCATCCAGTTCCGGTACCAGCGCCAGAGAGTGGCCGAGTAATGCACGCCAGTGGTGTCGACAGCCTTGACCTCGAAGCCGGCACCCTCAAGCTTGTCAATAAACCAGCCGAGAGGAGTGGAGGCATCAGCACCGGGGAAGACATATTTGTTCATGAAGAGACCCCAGATCAGATCCTCGTACTGCCAGCTCTTGCGCAGGCCAGCAATCTGGAGGAAGAAGACACCGTCGTCGTCCAGCATGTTGTAGACCTGTTTGCAGAAACCGTGGAAGTGGCGGACACCGACATGCTCGGCCATCTCCAGGCAGGTAATCTTGCTGTAGCCGCCTTGGGGCACAGGAATGTCACGGTAGTCCATGCACAGGATCTTGCTCTGCTCCTCGGGAACGCCAGCGCGGCGCATGGCGCCATTGCCCCAGGCGGTCTGGTTGCGGCCGAGAGTAATACCGGTGACCTTGGCGCCGTAGTTGACGCTGGCAAAGCGGGCGAGAGTACCCCATCCGCAGCCAATATCGAGGAGGGTCTCGTCCTTCTTGAGCGCAATCTTCTCACAGACGCCGGCAAGCTTGTTGTCCTGGAGCTCCTCGAGGGTCTCCTCGCGGTTGATGTCGCCGATGATACCACCGGTGTAAATCATGCGCGGGCCAAGGAACCAAGCATAGAAGTCGTCACCACGGTCATAGTGGCCACGTACCTGCTCCTCATCTAGCAGTCACAGTTCCTGTTAGCCCACCTACGCATGCACATTGCCTACTACACACGCGCGGTTGAACCATGAACTTACCTTGCGACCGAGTGTGCATGATGACCTCAGGCACCATGCCAGTCAAGAAGTACTTGATCAGGCTGAAGGTGAAGCGGAAGTTCGCCCAGTCGTGACGGTACTCAAGAACTTCCAAGGCATCGCCGTTGAAGTCGACCTCGCCGTCAAAGTACATCTCGTGGAAGGTTTCCATGGGGATTTTGTTGCGGCCCTGATACTTGGCCTTGTCGGCGGAGTTCTTGAACGTGAGGTAGTGCTCAACGGGACGGCCGGGAAGGCGAGCCTTCTCGTCCTTGCGAGGGGACATCGTGGAGGCAGTGATCCAGAAAGCAGCCAGCAGCGGCAGACTCGTGATGAGCGCCAGGAAAATCGTCGTCTTCAGACCACCGCCAAGTTTCCATGACAGGTAGACCGGCACGCCGCCGAGGATGGAGAAGAGAAGCTTGTTCGAGAAGCTCTCGGTACCTGGGCCCTCGGCGGGAAGAGGGGCATTCTTGATAGTCGGGTACTGCACACGGGGGAAGAAAAGATGTTAGCGGACGTTTAAGTCTATCAATTGGCCTCAGTTGGGTTCAGTGAAGCCCGTGGGCATGCATTGGGAGTGTTGGTGTCAGTGTTCGGCATCTGCACCGGTATCAAGTCCAGTAGCAAGCAACCAAATCACACACCGCCCACTCAAATCACCACTTACCGATGTCGTCCGCACGCCGCAGTCCTCGGCCTTCTCAAAAGTAGGCGTGCGAGCCTCGGGAGTCTCGACAAACTCAAATCCGGAGTCGCTACCGGTGGTGCTCTGTGGCTTCGACATGTTGGCGGCCAGCTGCTGCAACAGTCCTGAGTGCGGGACTGGAGAGCAGGAAAGAAGGTCGGTGGAGGAAGAGAATGAGGAAGAAAGGTTCCAGATTCCGCACTTTTTCACTACGACAGCAGAAGCTTGGGTCGGCAGTGGACAAGCTGGGGGGTACTGGGGGGGCTGGCCCCTGTGGGCCGCGTGTTGAGCTTGGCGCCAGCAGCTCTGAACAGGGATTCTGTACGTCGAACTGTCCGGGCTCTGTTGATCCTATTTGCCCCTTTCTTTGGTGGTGTTTTGTTGAGGCCAGTGCTGGTTCACTATTTTGTTTACATGGTTGCTGTTTTGTGCAGCCCAGGGGTAGCTCGATAGTGAGACTACACCGAGAGCCGGGCTGCGTTGAATTTTTGTGTCGTTGCGAGGCTGAAGTGTTGGAATAAAAATTGGCAGTGACATCCCACCGCCAGGACCTCACTAACCAAAGAACTGGATCCTCCCTGTCGCAAAAAAAGAAATGCCACGCAGTCCAGAAAACCGATTGGGTAATGGACCAATGAAGGGGCTGCAAAACACTTGCATGGAGTGGGAGCTTTGGCTATCTCGTCCCTTTCCCCTCCTCACGGCATCCTATCTTTCCAACTTCTTTCGGCCTTCCTGCAGGGAGCCTCCTAGCAGCCAGACAGGTACAACCTTCCCTCCCAAGGCCTTAGTTGCCGCAATCTCCCCTCCGCACTTTCCTCCTCGCTCGCAGCATCCTCGTAGCTGCCAACTGCGAACACCAGCCCCTCATAGCCAGCACCTGACGGCAACTCCACCTCCTGTTCTTCACCTGTAAAGTTCAACACCACTGCGGCCCTCTCCTCATTCTCACCCCTCTTCCCAAACACAAACGTACGCTTGTCCTCCATTGCGAACCCTTCAAATGCTCCATGGACCAGCAAATTGGCATACTCCTTGCGGAAGCGGATCATTCGTTTCCAAAAGCCCAATACGGACCCTTCGCCATCATGCACTTGTCTCTCTACGTTGATTTCCTTGTATAAATCGTGCACCCGCATCCACGGCTCAGTACTACCGTCCGTAAACCCAGCGTGCGGGGCTTCGCCGCTCCACTGCATTGGCAGCCGGGCGTTGTCACGGCCCAAGATTTGCAGGCCGCGCATGACGTTGGCAAGCTCGGCCGCCCGTTCTTGTTCGTTGACGGAACGCGCGGGATCCGTCATGGTCCGGTAGAAGTTGAGCGATTCGATATCGCGGTACTCTTCGATGGGCCACGACTTCGGGACATTGATCATGCCGATCTCTTGGCCTTGGTAGATGAATAGTGTCCCCGTCAGTGCACAGAGCATGAGGGAGAGCAGCTTGGCCGACGCTTCACGTTCGTGTGGTGCGTCGGAAGCGTATCGTGTTACAAAACGTCCTTGGTCTGGTGTTTGAGGGGCTGTTAGAAGACTCGTTACCTCAGCAGCTAGCACGGAGCATAGGAAGCGTGACGTTACCGTGGTTTTCGCAAAAGACGGTCGTCCAACCGTCGGTGCCGTCGATGAACTGCTGCCACTTGGCTACGATGTCTTTAAGTTCTGGCAACTCCCACTTCTCAAAGAGGTACTTGTGATCTTGTCCCTGACCAAGAGCGACAAGGTCAAACTGGAACACCATGCTCAGTTGCTTGTCGCCGGCCCCGACATATTCGAGGACCTTCTGGGGCTCGGGTGTGTGCGGGAGCTCGCCCACCGTCACAGCATCGTAGTGGTTGAGTACTTCTTGGTTCATCTCCCGCAGGAACTCATGCATCCTTGGGCCGTTGGCGTAGTACATCCACGCCGGCTGCTCGTAGAACCTGCTATCAAGGACTGGGGCGTCCTTGAACTCGACCCCCTTTGAATACCTTTCCACGATATCTGGGTCAACAGTGCCTTTCCGAGATCAAAAATGAAAAAGGATATGTAGTAACTCACATATTGACCACATCCACTCGGAAACCATCAATCCCTTTATCCAACCAGAAGCGCATGGCACTATCGTAGATAGCCTTGCGAGTCTCCTCATTCTCCCAGTTGAGGTCCGGTTGCTCCTTGGCAAATAGGTGCAAGTAGTACTCGCCCGTGTGTTCGTCGTATTCCCAGGTCGGCCCGGAGAAGTAGCTTCGCCAGTTGGTCGGTGGCAGCCGAGTACCATCTTCTGTGTACCGGGGAGGCTTCCAGATATACCTTTTTAAGGGGGCATGGGGTTAGATGCAGATCGTGAGGGTAGACATTTCAGGATTGTGATCGCAACTTGCCAGTTGCGCTTCGGGTTGTCTTTCGAGGATCTCGACTCTTTGAACCAGGCGTGCTGGTCAGATGTGTGGTTGACAACGAGGTCTAAGATGAGTTTCATGCCCCTTGTCAGGCGTTAGCTAGCTGGTGTGGATAGGCATATGTTGTGATGGAACGATGAAATACCGCTTGTGGCAAGCCTCGATGAGGGCTTCCATGTCCTTGACAGTCCCATACGGCGCGTAGACTTTCTCATAATCGGATATGTCATAGCCCATATCGACCTTACACCCGGGTCAGCCCTGAATTCACAGTTGTAAAACTAGCCTTGATAACCCGGTGGCTTCTAATTTTTCCCAATTTGACGATGGTCCTACCTGAGGACTATCAAACCTATTTCTCGCAAAACAATTAGAGCTATACTGCGTGTTATATCGGAGAAGAGCACAACAAATAGTTTGAAAGTCATGTAACTGCAATGCAATACATACATGGGTGAAATCCAAATTACATCGATCCCAAGATCTTTGAGGTAATCAACCTTGCTCAAGATCCCAGGGACATCTCCAAGCCCATCGCCGTTGGAGTCTTTGAAGGACGCGGGGTAGATTTGGTAGCAGACTGCGTCCTTCCACCAGGGGTTTGCTGAGGCTTCTGTCATTGTTTCAACTGTCTTTACGGTGCGTGGTTCGGGAGTTGAAGCTAGAAAGGGGGGCGACACAGGACAATAGTGAGTTCAAAGTCCTGAACTGGTGATGTTACAATATTAAATGGCCAAGCATCAACACCACCCCCTGGCTAGGATCCAGATCACAGACGGATGTTCTTGGGGGCAGGATGGATGCACACAGTGTGCCTCGTGAGGTAGCAACTAGGCACGACCAATGCCCGCATTATGCATGACGACCTTACCTCGGACCGGCGCTGTGTGAGATAACGACGAAGGTAACCATAGATGGCAAAGCGGGCACCAAAGAAATGTCTGTAAGTGGGCTCGAAGTGGGCTGCATCTGCAACGACCACAGCCCGCTAAATATATGCTCGAAACGAGACAGCAGAATCCGGTAGCATGCATGAGAGCACTCAGGAAAAGGTATTGTGGGGAGGTAGTCATGGAGAATTACAGACTGAGGAACTGAGGTGCTTGGGTTTTTGATTTTTAAACCTGGCGGGTTTTCTGACACAACCCGAAACCCTCAAAGTGCCAAGATGCATCCGTAGAAAGAACGGAGGGCTATGACGAGAAATGTTCGGCTGTTGGGCACTTGCTGTAGAAAGTCTGAGCTTGCTCGGTTGTGATTATGAACCTGGAACATAGTCTCAAATCATCACCAACACGGAACCTTGAACTATGAGCGATGTCACGGGCCAGAGTAATAATGCCCGTAGGTGGAGTGTTCTGGCGTGCTGCAAATACCTGACCAGACTGGCCTACTGAGGAGACGGGACTTTGTAACGGAATGACGGATGGGCCTGGGTGTGCGTCGTTTGCTAGGCCACCAGGAAACCTCGTCTGCTCGAAGCCGAAGGGCGTTACCTAAGTCAAAAGTTGTCCGGGTGACTGTGTCTGATCATGGCTCATCGGGTGCTCTCCGGCACCTGAGAATATCGCCGCTGATGAACGTCCTTGGCTATCTGTCACGGCTGCCTAGTACTGACGGGTGAGTGTCAGCCGATATGGCGAAGTGGAAGCTAAATGTCATCGATACCAACCTGGCTAAGGGCATGAAACGATGCACGCGCGCCTATGGAGAGTTCCTGTGTGATGTCCTCAAATCCGGAACATTGAGGGATATGAACGTGTCCGGATGGGTATATCGAATTCGGTGTCCCAGTAGCCTATCTCTCTCGCCGCCGGTCTCGTTCTCGGTCCCGTTCCCGCTCCCGCTCCCGTTTGTAGCTATCAGCATATCGGTCTTCTACGCGCTGGCGCTTCTTGCTTTCCTCCCTCCGGTAGTCGTCAAGCCGGACAGGGCGGGAATCCTTGACTGTCTTTTGGTTCCACGCGCCGAGATCCTCCGCACCTTTTACATCCTTAGCCCCAAGCCCCGTCAAGTTGGCGTGCCGTGTCACATCTTTTACTTTCCCCTTCATCTTGCCGTCCCAACCAAACCCGCGGAGAAGATGGGCGCCGAAATCGTCGATTGGGATGGATTGGTAGTCCTCTGCTCGTGGTTCTCGATCGGCCGCGCCGGAGTCTGGGTGCTTGCGTTTTGGGTTGCGCGCGCCCATAAGGGCATCCAATGCTTCGTCATCGATGCTTTTCGCCGGATTATCTTCCCTTTTTGTACCACTCTTGGAACCTGCGACACCCGTCCGCGGGTTTGACCCTTCCTTTGCACCATCCTTTGCGCCCCTCATATTGATGGTCAACCCCCATTTTGTCGGTTTGTTTTGTGGCCCCGAATCGCTTGGCTCGCTATCAGGCTCTCTGGGTCCTGGACTAGCCCCCCTTCGATCAGGTTGATCTGAATCGTCGTGTTCTTCGCCTTTCGTAGTTGTTTTGTGTTTTGACGAGTTGCCGCGTCGGCTGGGCTTCTCGGTGTCGAGGTTCGCTCCCGGAAGTTCCCAGGATGTGATTGTCTCTTTGCGGCCATACGACTGGTGTTCGCCGTCGCTATTGTCTTCGGATCCAGACTCTTCGTTTGGCGAATGTGCTCGATGTCGTTTTCCATGTGTCGGACGTGTATGTTTCTTAAAACCGTGTGGTGAACCAGCGGGGGCATGATTTCCAAGCTGGATCGTTATCCGTGAGGATTTATTACCGTCGTTAGACATGGTACTAGCAGTCCTGCGCTCTTTAATCAAGAGGATTTCGTCGAAACACCAAAGAAAGTGGTGTTGTAGGAATGCCCATTCCGTAATTCGCACAATACGAAGGTCGCCCGTTACTGCAACGGATGAGGCGGCAATGTGGGTCTGGTAAGTCTGAGTGTCCGTACGCTGGCGGCTCCTTGGTGTCCGTGACACTTGTGGGGCCAAGTGCGTCCTCTTGTGTAGTCAGCCTGAGGCAACGAACCTTGCACACCTTACAAGATTATCCGTCAGAGGACCCTTGACATACCAGAATCAAACTGGCCTTGCTCCCAAACACCAACCGAACCTCGACGCATCCCCTTCCCATCGCTATCCGATCCTCTCCTCCTCGAACAGCCCGCGTCAAGGAACGCTGCCTGCCAACGACAAACTATCGACACTACCTCGAAGACGGTACCTTGGGGCCGCTTTTTTTTCCCTTCTCAGGGCTGGCGACGCAAACAATGGGAGAGGAATTCGTCGGGGGTTTATCGTTGCCAGTGCTGGTCCCAGAGCACGCGCATCGTCGATTCAAGTCGCCGGGATGCTAGGAGCGGCCGCATGGATTCAGTCGAGTCTAGCATCACCATCACCTTCTCGTTTTCTCCTTTCCATCTCTCGTTTCTTCTCCTTGTTGTTTCCATCTGTCGCAGTGCGGCAGTCGGATATTTCTCGGCACGAGTGCCAAGCGGCACAGGTTGAGTGGGGCACGGCCCCTCAATTCCCACAGTATGGGAATTGGCATTTCTTCCTTTTGACACTGTGTTTCTTTTGCCTTCGATGGCCAGAGGCGTCCATCGGGCTGTTGTCGGCTGGGTCTTCAGCGGGGTTTTAGGCCTGGCTGCCTTCTAACCCGCCCCCGAGTTGTCGTCAGCACCACCACCAAACCCACCCTTCCTGGTACTTTCAGCGCTGAGAACATCCTGGCTTAACATTTTTGAACCCCCCGACGGCGTCGCTCCCGCCCGTTCCCGTCGCCCACTGGCACGGTGGATTTCACCACCCCCTCTCAACACGGCTCGACAGAGATTTACGCCCTGCTTGACCCAGCTCAATCAATCAAACCGGTGTTGAAAAGTCACAACGCCGGCATTTTTCATCCTCTGTCATTGCGTTCTTCATTTCCAACTACTCTGCTTAAGTCGGAATCGTCATCCGTTTGCAAAAAAACGGATGTCGCCGTTGCCGATGACATGACTGAGCTCCCGCTCGCCGACCGCCTCAAACTGCTGCGATCAAAACAAGCAGAAATAAAGTGCGAATCATTCCATTCGATAGATCTCAATTTTGCGGTCATTTTGATGGGCGATGTTTGATATTGATGCGTTGCAGGTCAATTGTGTCGTCGCGGAAACGCAAGCTGCGCGAGCTTTTTGCCGTTGCGACCGACGAAGATGGCATTCCCAACTTTGACTACAGCGACCCCGACGCGCTGGCTATCACGCTCCCCGAGGCAAAATTTCTAAACGAAGCCGACATCTTGCAGTATGTTGCACCATTTTTCCCCCTGCACGTCGAAATCTGTTTTATCTCTTTTTGGATCTCTGTTTCCTTTTCCAAATGATATCGTCGCGACGCGTTCCTTTTGGTTGCGTCGGCTCCTCTAATCACCTCTTCGCATTTACAGGGGTCGCCGACTCCACGAGCGTCACATACCGACGCGCCGCAAGGCCTTGTTCGATGCGCAGCAACTCCGAGCGAAGTATAACCACCGGGCTTCCGGTCCCAGCACCTCGGCACCGACAAGTACGACCGAGAATGGTGTACATTCGCAGGATGCCGATCCAAAGTCACTCAAGGCGACCGCTCCTGGCCCAAGCAGTGGATATTTGTCTCCTCGGCCTATGTCAAAGCCATCGCAGGCGAGTCAAGAACCTGAAGCTACTATTCGACAGCCCGCTGCCGTCGCCGACGGTCGGGGCGACAGCTTCCGGGCTGGTTCAGCGAATGGGGCATCTACTTCTCTCCCGGCCCACGTTCAGGTCAATGGCGCCTCCGAAAATCACTTGACTACGGAGGACGGGAAGACCGTGGCGGCCCCTCCCCATCCACCGCCGCCACCCTCTTCAGTCTCTTTGCCCGTTACCACACAGCCCTCCCGTGTCGATGCAAGAGTTTCTCAAACCAACCAAGACCAGTCTCAGACGAAAGTGGAGGAAGGGCAGGATGCGAAGCCGACGGAGACGGTCTCGCTGAGCCAGGATGCATCTGCTCTCGACAGCTCTCGCCATCCAGATGCTCTGTCATCGCCGGGATCCACCGCGCCGTCAATGTTGACACCGGCCGTGCACGATGCGTCCGCCAACACCAGCCCCGACAGCGAAGCAGAACAATATTCCGAGCTCAACGACGAGACAGTTGGGAGGAAGCAGGAAGGGAGCGATAGAGTAGAGGAGAGAAAAGGAAGTGGTGAAGAGACAACCACATCGTCAACAACGGCCCCTACATCTGACGCCTCTCTACCTACCCCGATCAGTGGCGTGGAAGAGCAACTTCTTCAGGAGTCGGCTGCAGCGCAACTTAGCCAACCAGCCGGCTCTGCAGTTGATGCTGGTGCATTGCGAGAAGCGCCGGAGGATAATGCACTAACCACTGTGAGCAACGCGGTCATCGAACAGGGTACGAAAGCGACAGGGAGCTTGCCAAATAACCAGCACCCCGCCCAGCTACCCTCCAACACGCAGACACCCAGGAATTCGGAACACGAACAACCTGGAGATACCCTACTACCTATGGACATTGATGAGCCAGAGACGGCCGCATCGACACGGCAGCCTCCCGAAGTTGGTACAAGGAACCGCGGGACAGTACAAGGCGTCGCCGATAAGGTGAAGGCTGAACCGGGCGCCGAGTTGCGGACATCGACTATCCCGACTATGCCGGAGAAATTTTCTGGGCCAATTTCTAGTTCGCAAGCAAACGGTGCCTCCCAGCTAGCCCAGCGAGATACAAACGTCCCTCGGAGACCATCCGGTCCGCTCAAGTCACGCGACAGGCGTCGGCAGAGCGTTCCCACGGTCATCTTTGGCAAGCAGCCAAAGAAATCCAAGCCGCCTGAGGAAGATGGGACAGTGGTTGTCAGCGAGAAGCGGACTGGACGGATTCCATCTGATGATTACTTCACGCCTCTCTTCATCGAAGGATTCACGCGGCAGTCGAACTGGATGAAGCCCATCGAGAAACTGATCAACCAGGCTCACAAAACGATCTCCACTTCAGACCAGTACATCTCGATGCTAGACCATCAGGCATGCAAGATTCTGCGTAGGGTGTATCATCTCCAGCAGCATGATAAGTGGTCTCTCCGACAACCAGTCCGATGCCCAGAACCAACGCGGCAACGTTCTCACTGGGACGTGCTCATCCAGGAGGCAAAATGGATGCGGACCGATTTCCGTCAGGAGGGCAAATGGAAGCGAATGGCGGCGCGAAACCTTGCCTACGCCTGCGCGGATTGGGTCAACTCTGATCCGGCTACTCGGTTGGGACTGCAGGTGAATGCAGTCATCCCACCCCGGCGGGTGGCTTCGCAGGTAGACGGGCCAAAGGACGTTGTGTTTGAACCCTTGGACGATTCCCTTCCTGAGCTGATTCATACTGATTCCCCGACGGAACATGAGGATGAGCTGCCGGACGTCCTGGTTCATTCTATCTCACCTTCGGCTATTTTCAGCTTACCAAATGACGAAGTCGTGTTCCAACTCCAACCCTCCAAAACAGCCGATCTACTTCTTGAGAATCTACCACTTTATGGATCACCTTTAGCCATTCCGAAGTTCGATGTCGCGGATACGGAGCACGACCCTGATGCAACGTGGAAGCGACCTGCCGTGCCTTTGAGCAAATATGTCGAGGGCGAGATGGTGCTCGCCGGCAAAAGGCCGCCTCGCAAGCGCCGAAGGTATGACTACTTGGACGAAGATGACGAGGACGATGAGATTGATGGGGTCATTTTTGGGGACGGGTTGGACAACGGGGCAGAACTCCAGGCTAAAAGCTCGGCTGTCGCTCTGTTCAGCTCGGACATGAAGGGGATCCGAGACCGCCTCCATGCGGGCCATCAGTTCCGCCCGCCGACTGAGCATCCCATGCCCCCACAGAACTTTTTCGAGAGTCGAACGGCATCTCAGTGGACGTGGGCCGAGGACGAGCAGCTCAAGTCGCTTGTGCGCGAATGTTCTTACAACTGGTCCTTGATCTCAACTATGGCTTCGACGCCCTCCACATTCGCATCTGGAGCCGAACGCCGCACGCCTTGGGAATGCTTTGAACGTTGGGTGAGCCTCGGAAGCCTAGACGGGCTGCCGAATGATATGGCCCGGACCCCCTACTTCAAGGCCTACCAAGCGAGGATCGATGCGGCCCAGCGCGTCATTGCGCAGCAAAACCAGAATGCTCAGCAGCAACAGCAAGTTGGGCCGAACGGGGCGGTGGCTCCAGTTCCACGACGTCGACCCACTACGAGCATCCGTGTCGAGCGGCGCCGGAACCAGAAGCACCTTGCCCTCATTGATGCCATGCGCAAGTTGGCCAAGAAACGGGAGGCCACGGCCCAGAAGGCCCAGCAAGCCGCGAATTTGGCAGCCATGCGCAAGGCCAGCGAGGTACCGAGACAGCAGATTCAGAACAAGACGCCGCGAGATTACAGTATCATGAGGTGGGAGCGGGACCAGGCACTTGCTGAACGCATGGCTGCATATGCTATTCGACAAGCCGACGCGAATGCCCGGAGACTCGTGAGTACATTTCTAGTCCAGGTATAGAACCAACATTGACTAAACATTGTGACGCATGCAGAAACAGAACCACGCTGGCCAGGTTCCAGGCACACCTGGTACAGTCCCCGCAGCTCAGACCACCGCGCAACAACTTGCTACAGCAAACTCGCTCAACAATGCCGCCCGTGGCAACGCAGCTAGCCAGGTTGCAATGGCTAGGCAGGGCCAGAACCCGGGGACCGGACGAGTCTCGGTCGCCGCGACGCCCGGCGCAATCCCTGCCGCCGTCCAGGCCCGGATGGCAGCTGCTGGCGGCCTCGTTCCGCCGCTTCAGATGGCTGGTATCCCGCAGGCTCAGCTCCAGGCAATGCAAGCTGCTCAACATAGACTTCCCATGGCCAATCCACAAGCGGACATCAGCCTCATGCTCCAAGCCCGGTCCATCCACCACCAACAGCGGGCCATCCAGCAACTACACCAACAACAAAATGGGCAACATCAAACACAACAGGGGCAGCAGCAGCAACAACAACAGCAACAACAGCAACAACCACAAACTCAAGCTCAGCAGCCGCAGCTTCAACAACCTCAGCCACAACCCCAACAGCCATCCCACAATCCCCAACAACAGCAGCAGCAGCAACAGCAGCAACAGCAACAATCATCCCATCCGCCGCCACAAACAACGCAAGCACAACAGGTACACCATAATCAGCAGACTCAACAACATACACAAGCCAATGGAGCCCAAGGCTCACCCACGCCAATGCGCAACGTGATCAACGGTCTGAATCAGGGTGCATTCCTAAACAACGCGCAAGCCATGATGGCATCATTCGGTGCCGCGAATGGTGCGGGGTCGGCTACATCGCCCGGCACCGGCCTGAGCATGCCCACCATGCCTGGCCGGTCTCCCGGTGGTATTTTGAACCAGCACATTACTCAACGCCTTGCCGAACTTGAAGGCCACTATCGCGCCAAAAACCCGAACCTTCCTCCTGAGACTGTGCGGCAGCTCGCGACTGAGCACTTAGGTCGTATGATCGTGCAGAGCCAGCAGCAACAGGCAGCCATGAACGCAGCAGCTGGAGGGGTCGCACAACAGCCAATGAATAGTCCTCATCAATACGCCTCTCTTCTTCGTGCCCAGCAGCAAGCTCAAGCTCAGCAGGCAGCGGCGCAACAGGCCGCGCAGCAGCAGCAACAACAACAGCAGGCAGCACAACAGCAACACCAAAGGCAGTCGAGCGGAAGTGCAACGCCGGCGCCGAGCAAGTAAATTTATCTATTTACGTTGCTTTCTACCCTGTCAGCCACGAAGGGAGCCTTGCGCGAGGGCAAACGCATTTGTTCCTTGCTGCCAGATATATGCATTGCTTTCTCTTTTTAATAGGCATGACAGGAACTCTTTGGCTCTCGCCCTAAGCTGGAGGTATTTTGCTTTGTACTCTCCGAAGCCCCCGTTGCTGAGAACTGGAGAGACTAGATGGTCGTCACAGGGCGATGTTATGATAATGTGTTCATGTAGATAACTTACGATGGGTCAGCCATATGATCAGAGTAAATACCTAGTCTTATAATACATTTGCGGCCAACTGGCTGTGATGGAAACTTCTGGATTTTTGCATCCTTGGTTGGTGAATGAGCGGGCACGGCGGGCCATGGTCTGGATGAAATGAACAGCGGCGGCCATGTTCGGTCGATTCCATTGTCGCTGATAAGATAAGAAATCCGCAGGGGACTTTCCCCACTTAATTTTCAAAAAACCAAATGCCTGGTCAATTCCTCTTCCATTGAAAGCGAAAAAAAAGAGTGTGAACAAAGCTTCGCATCACCAAACAATCATCACAATGGTAGCAAAGAGGAAAAGAGAAGCCGCCCCCGATGGCGACCGTGCCGACTCCAAGGCTGCAGCCAAGAAGCCCAAGGCATCGACACCCGCCGCGCCCGCCAAAACACCACGACCGACGGCGGTAACCAAGCTTGACACCAACAGCCCAGTGACAATCCAGATCATCGCGGGGTCTTACGACCGAGTGCTTCACGGCGTCACGGTGACGGTCAACCCGGCCATTGTCCCGGCAAAGACTCCCGCCCAAAAGAAGAAGCCGGCCCCGAAAGAAGACGCCCCAAAACAAACCGTCACATTCGCCGACACCTTCCTCTTCAACGCCCACAACTCCGCCATCCGCTGCCTCGCGCTCTCCCCGCCGTCCGCCCCAGCCCCCGGCCAATCGCAAAAGGTCCTCCTCGCGACGGGCAGCACCGATGAGCGCATCAACATCTACAATCTCTCCGCCCACCCCCCATCAGCGCGCGCAGCCGACGACCAACAAGCTCTCTCCTCGCTCGCGCCCCGCCCGATCCTCGAGAACCCCAAGAACCGCGAGCTCGGCACCCTGCTGCACCACGCAGCCAACATCACGCGTCTCGCGTTCCCCAACCGCTCCAAGCTGCTGTCCGCTGCTGAGGACTCCACCGTGGCTGTGACTCGCTCGCGCGACTGGACGCTGCTGCATAGTTTCAAGTGTCCTGTGCCGAAAGCGTATGGCCGGCCGAGCGGGGATACGGCCGCGCTGGGGACGGCGCCGGCGGGGGTGAATGATTTTGCGGTGCATCCGAGTAATAAGATTATGATTAGTGTCAGTAAGGGGGAGCGGTGCATGCGGTTGTGGAATTTGGAGACGGGGAAGAAGAGCCGGGTGTTGAATTTTGAGCGGGTGGTGTTGGGGGAGGTGGGTGAGGGTCGGCATTCCACAGGCGAGGCGAGACGGATTGTGTGGGGGAGCAGTCGGGATGGGGAGGATGAGTTTGCGGTGGCGTTTGAGAGGGATGTGTTGGTGTTTGGGATGGATTGTTTGCCCCGGTGCCGGGTGATGGGGGAGGAGGTGGGGGTCAAGACGAAGGTGCATGAGATTTGCTACGTGCGGGTTGGGCAGAACAAGGACGGCGAACGGGACGACGAGGAAGCCGTGCTGGTGGTATCGACTGAGGACGGCCGGTTGCTGTTCTTCTCGACGGCCGCGGAGGACCTGGCGGAGCCACCTAAGGATAAGACGCTGCCGATCGCGAAGCTGGTGGGCCAGCTGGGCGGGAAGGAAGCTGGCGTCGCGGGGCGCATCAAGGACTTTATGGTGCTGCCGGTGGAAGATGAAGAGGAGGAGAACGGCACACGGTCGTTCTTTATCGTCACCGCGGGCAGCGATGGGCGGATCCGGCTTTGGCAGGTGGGCGCTGGGGAACTGCTGGGCCAAACGAGACCAGGCAAGCAGCACACTCAGGCGGGTGACCTGTTGGGTGTGTACGAGACGCAAAACAGGATCACATGTTTGGAAGCGTTTGTGATGATAACCCGACCGGCGGGCGCAGAGGAGAGCGAGTACGAGTTTGAGTCGGATGAGTCGGAGGATAGAGATGAGGAGTAGGTTGTCTACATAGTATAATGATGATGGAGATGATATGCTCGGCTTGTGGTTGTTCCCTAGTACTAGATACGGAGCCAGGATAGGCTCTACACCCTACAACCCAGGAACTCAACACCACAGCAGGAAACATTGATACCAACATGCAGCCGGCAGAGCCCATTGTGAATATCGATATTCGACATCCAGGGGCTGGCAGAAAGGTTCGCAGCTGCGATTGTTGACCCAGCTGGTTGATTAGTTCTTTTGGCACATGTATCAATCTTAACGGATTTTGAGAATTATGGCTGGAATAGTTGCCTAGATGCCTAATGTCCATAGGGTCAAAGTATTGGTGCTCAAAATCATATTTTAAACTACTGAGGACTTGATTTATTCTTTTTCGTCTTCTTTCAATTTTTTATTTATTCTTTTTTGTCTTTTTCTCGGAGTTTCCATCTACACTACATTCGTAAAGACACAGGAAGTATCGGATGCAATGCAAGCAGTAGCGGGGGACGTGAGAAAAACCTTGGTTGTGAGGAGGGGTTGACTGCAAGAGTTCGAAGCTGAAGAGCTCGAAAAGGGCATGATAGGCTCGATAGGTGGCCCTGGGAACATCAGCAGTTTGAGACGAGGGGGAGAGACCAAGGAAGATACAGCAGATGGTAAAATGCCCAAGTCAGGCGACCTGTAGCCCAAAACGAATAAGCTTGGGAGAAAAAACTTGGTGGAACTTGTGTTTTCGTGCGCTGGTTGTTGATCACATGTTGAAAGGCCAGGATGCGCCTGCCCCCCAGGATTTTGCCGCTGCTCGTTTAAGCCGCCCCACATTCACAACCACCCCCCAGTGAAGCTCCGACGGAGAGTTCAGGAAGTGATGGGGTCCTTCAACCCCCTGTTTTAGGCTTAGCGCGTCGGGTGTTCTCCAGTTTCTCTTGTCGATTTCCCGCTGGCGAGGCCCGTTGTCAACTTGTCCCTGGGGTTCCAACTGTGGGGAATTCGAGATATGATACCTATTTCGTTGCACTTTCATTTGGGGCCGTTTCCTAATGGGTGGCTCGCATCACAGACTTGAGTCAGGGTAAACTGAGAGTACGAGGATAATGGGAATGGGCGGGTGTTGAAATGTAGTGTACAGCTGCAGATGAATGCCCACTGGATGGGCGTCAACCGACCGAGGACCCAGGGTTACGTCGTGTCCTCGCAACCCAAGACAAACGACGATCTGATCGTACGTTGTGGGAGAAAACTGCACGAAAAATGCGTGTTCAGGCCTCATGACTTGGTTACACGGCCCTCCTATCCTTGCCCGTTGCAGTCGAATAGAAAATCGATGCCACCCATCGCCCAATCTGCAGAGTTGTGGGAGGGCACCACCTACCCCGAATCAAAGAGGTTTTTAATATTACAACGTTGCCCCCCTGGGCGCTTCGCTTCGCAACTCCCGACGCGTCGCCTTGGTCTCAACTTTTCACCATTTTTATCCTGCTCTGATTCCAATTTTTCTAGGGCTAACGCTCGGCCAACACGTTGATATACAACCGTCTATGCCATTCCGGACGGTGGAATCAAAATCGACTAAACGGAATAAGGAAGGAAGCTCTCGGTAACCCGCATTTATGACACACAACCACGGGCTCTTTCTCTGTGCCATCGGGACAAAGCCAACGCCGACGCCGACGACTGAAAGACACAACCTTGATCCGCATCTCATTCCATATTCTTAATTTCAACCATTACCGAATACAACAGGACTCCGTTTCGGTTTTGTGCACAGCAGCTCAGGTTCACGAGCCCCCGGGTCCGCATATTAATTAGGGGATTTGGTTTATTCGGGGTGCCGAGCCCGTGCTCCTGCAACGCGCGCTGTCCCAAGCACAGTCATCCATACGTCTGGAACCTCGGTCGCGGCTCATCTCAACATTTCAACATTTTTTTTTCCAAATAACAGCTGCACCTGCATTACACATCAAACATACATCAAAAAAGGCTCGCTTGCGCCCTCACGTCACAACTTATAAGCCTAGCTTTGGTTTAGATCCGAACAGATCATCAATCCCAGTAACATTCACCAATCATCATCATTCCCCGGACAAGCAAACCATCCATCATCAGCCCCCAACACAATGGACGACGGGCCGGGAGACGGCCGACCCGAGTCTCCGGGCCTCAACACCTCCGGCCCCAAAATCATCCGGCCCATTCCCCGCCGGCCCTTCAAACTCGCCTTTTCCACGCCCACGCCACCGGAGGACGACGATGAGTACACCTCACCGCGGCCGCAGATCACCGCCAGCGACCTGCGCTTTCTCGCTCCCCACCAGCACGCCGCGGTCGCCACGCCGAGAAGCGATAGCGGCAGCCAGGATGGCAGCAACCCCATCAGTCACACCACGTCCCTGCTGAACTTGACCGCTCCGGCTTTGTATGGCATCTATTCACCTTCGACGCTGGGATCGTCGTCGCTTAGTCGAGCGGATGAGGAGGAGCCGGACCAGGACTATTTTAGGGAGGACGCAGACCGCGGCAGCAGTTTTGGTAGTAGTGGTGGTGGTGGTGCGGATACACCGCTGGATTCTCCGGGACCGCTACATTTGGCTAGTATGGACGTGGCAGCAGATGAGTTGAGGCGTTTGCGGTCCTCGCTTTTGGCGCGGAAGGGGAATTCCTTTTTGGGACCAGCACCAGTAGCAACGGGAGTAGCAGTGGTGGGACAAACAGGAGGAGGAAGTAGGGCAGCCCCTTCGTTGCTTTCGAGGAGACAGGAGCGGAAGCAGAAACAACGAACAGGGATAGTGGCCGTCCAGCTTGTGCTCCGCGCAGCGCTGCTTTTTGTCCTCGGGGTCGGCTACGGCGTGCTGGTCACGCGGCTGCCACAGAAGAATAGTCGTTTGGGCCAGCATCAGAACAGCAGCAGCAGCAGCAACAGCAACAGTGGCACCCATCGACTCACCACACCCCCAGCCGCAATCGACGAAACGAGCCTGGAGTGGCGGTACCTCGTGTTTTGGGGCGTCGCAGGCGTGGCGCTGGGGACTTTGCTGCCGTGGTTTGACCGCTTCTGGGAAGAGACAGTAGCGGCGCGGCGAGAAAAAGCCTCCGGCGCGATGAGAAGCAGCAGCAGCAACCCCCAAAAGAGCAGCAGCATCGACGGGCCTGATATCGACCTCGGAACTGACACCAACCTTAACCTCAACCCCGACGGTGACGCTGACCTCGGCGCCGACATCGAGCCGCCACAAACAACACCCACATCACCACCCCCAGCAGACTGGACCCTCGTGATCCGCGGCATCGGCGCCTTCGTCGGCATAGCCTTTGCCATCCGCCGCCTGCCCTGGGCATCCACCATGCAGGTGTCGCTGACCCTAGCCTTAGCCAACCCCTTCTTGTGGTATCTCATCGACCGATCGAAGCCGGGGTTCCTATTGAGCGCCGCGGTCGGGCTGGTGGGTGCGTCGGGGGTGTTGGTGGCTGGGGTTGTGAGGCCGCTCGGTGGAGGTGACGGTACTGGGTCGTTGTTGCGGGTTGGTGGTAGTGGTGGGTATGAGGGCGTCTGGGGGTTTGGTGGTAATCATAATAATACCGGGCTTTCTTCGTCGTCGTCTTTTGTTGATGACGGGAGTGTGGGGGGTACCGGGGGGAGGGGGTTACCTGTCGGGTTGGAGACGATTGAGACCAGCATTTGGATGTTGAGTGTGCTGTTTTGTAGTTGTGTGTGTTTTGGTAATATTGGTCGGCGGCTTGTGCTTGGGTCGGCGGCTGCTGGGCGGGGGCGATGGGGAGGTGTGAGGTGAGAAGAATCTTTGGCTTTGGGATTGGGTACTCGGGAGGGTGCATAGGGAATCAGGGAAAGAGATCATCAAAGGCGGCTGGCGGTGGTGGTGACGGTTTGGAAGAGGAATGGACAACGGGCAAAACAGATGGATATCTCCAAAAACGGAACAGTCCGGATTGTTTCCTGCGCGTATACCTACCTACCTATGGACCTTGACAATAATACCCTTGTTGTATGGCGTGTCGAGCAGATCAGCACTTGGGCAAACAAACGGGTAACTTACTACTTGCGAGCAATATTATCGGTAATGAGTTAGTTGTGTGTGTCGTGTCGTGTCGAGTGGAATCGAATTGACTCGAGACAAGCCGAGTTAAACGAGGACGTTGAACCTGGAATCATGCCTCGGGCTAGAGCTAGCCCTAGCTCAGAACTTGACGGAATGGGCCTTGAACAGGAGCCCAGCGATAATAAGATCATGAAACCCAGTCAATTGCCAGAGCCCAAACGGTCCAAGGCATCGACTTTATACCCACCCACTCACCCACCGGTCTCTTCGTCACTTTCTTGCATACAATAGGTAGCAGCAGCCAGCCTGGCCATCTGACCATCTGACCATCAATCTGACCAGCAACCAAACAAGCCACTGGACGACCAAGCAACTAACCTGATCAAGCCCACCGCCCACCCACCTCAATGAACGAACGAACGAACACTCTCCCCATTAAACGACCTAGGACAAAAGAAGGGAAGACCATATATATGATATCACATGAATGGGGTGGTACCTGGACAACAATCCTAACGTCTTTCTCTCCTAGGTTCCTTGCGTACTCCCTTGCGTCCGACATCAGTCGCCCTGCCCTTAGGGAAACCCTAATCCACCACTAACCACAGCCTCTTCTTCCCCTCCTCTGTCTAAGGCAGGTAAGGTAGGTCAGGTAGCTAGGGATGTCAGTCAGGGTTTCGTTAGAGGTAATAATTTACTTGTGCTCTGTTCTGTTCTTTCCGCAACTGCAATAGATGGCCGCTGTTTAACCGTGGGAAGGAACCGCCAACATTGGGTTAGTCACACTAGTTATAGCATGCTTGGGCCGACTTCACTTACAGTACTTACCAGTTACCTAGCACCAAATCAGATCCACAAGATGGAAAAAACCCAAATGTATTGTTTTACTACCATGCGTTCGTTTACACGACCTTGTACAACCTGATCAAAAATCATAATAACCGCTGTGAAAGTATTATTCTTTTGAGAATCCCCATTTGTGGCGGCCGCGCGCAAAAAAAGGGAGCCATGCCGCAGAAAAAGCCACGCCGCATGAAATAACTAACAAAAACAAGAAGCCAGAAGCCAGAAGCCAGGCACCACCACCACCGCCGCCATCACCACGACCACCAGAACCAGAGTCAAAGCCAAAGCCGGAACCAGAAACCAGAACTAGAACCAGAATCAGAACTAGCCATCCACATGCCATCATGCCATCATCAGCATCAGCATCAGCATGACTGTCGGAACTAGCATCAACTGACTGACTGTAAATGCCCAGCTAACCTTCCCTAAAAATCACTCTCTATGGCTAGTGGGCGGGTAGGCAGGCAACCTGGTCTTCATCCCTCCCGCACTCCGACCGATGCAACCACGCCGATGCAACCACGCCACCATCTATCACTCTAGCTTTGGTTACCTCCCTTATCGTTGCCGGAAGCCACGGTGTCGAGGGTGGCCTTGGGCAGTGCCGGCGAGGCGTGGGTCGATGGGGGGGAGCCCGCGTGGTCGCCGGTATCAGCGAGTAGACTGTGTGTTTTGTATAGTGGTTAGCAAAAGGTTCATTGTTTTTGTTTTGTGTTTAAAACATCTTTGTGTGTTAGTGTTGTAGAGGGAAAGAGCATGGACATACCCAAATGCATTGGTATGCGCAACCGAGTCACGGTCGCGAACCGGGGGTGTTCCGGTGCGTGAGGAAGCGCCAGAGTCCTCACCGGCACGACCGAAAGCACCACCGGGGCCTCCCATGCGGCGACCACTGTTGCTGCGCGAGTTGAACATCGACGTGGGGCCGAACGATGTGGCTGGGTTCTGGCTCGACGTGCGGCTTGACGAGCCCTTGAGTCGACGGAGATCGTCGATACCAACCTGGTTCGGCGCCGAGTTGTACGAAAAGTTCCTCGACTCGCCACGACCGCCCATCGGTCGGCCGCCGGGACCACCACCGCCGCCACGCTGGCTGCTGTTGCGGGCACTCTCAGCCGCCTTGAGTGCGGCTGCTGCCTCGGCCTAGTTGAAAATAGAGTGTTAGTCGAAACATTTTCTTTTCTTGCTTCTTTCCTTTTGCATTCTGCATTCTGCACAGATGCACGTGAACATGAACATACCTCAGCCTTAATTTCATCCAGGGTCTTAGGCCCCTTGTTAGCCTCCTTAGAGACCCATCCCGACTTGCGCAGGTCGACGACATCCATCAGCATGAACATGAGACGGCTCGGCAGGCCCTCAATCTGCACCATGGTGTCGATGCGCGCAAAGTACGCCTCCATAAACTGGCGGCCCTTCTCGGTGTTATCGAGGTTCGCACCGATCGTCTTGAGCAGCTTGGTGAGCGACTCGATCTCAGCCTCGTCGGGCATGCCGGTGAACTCGAGCAGCTTGCGCACACACTCGTGCATGATGCGCTCCGTGAGCATGCCGAGCTTGTAGAGCTCACCAATGAACTGGACGAGACCCAGCCCACGACGCTTGGCAGCCGCGGCAATGTAGTACTCGTCGGACAGAAGAGCGGCCTCGGTCGCCTTCTTATCTTCACCTTCCGCCGGCTGCGGCAGGTCGACCTTCCAACCGCGCTCGAACTCCTCCTGGCAGCGGTTAAGCAGGTACTTGCGGAACAGAGCGCCGCCGCTGACCACGTTACCGGCCTTGTCGAGGATACCCTCGTCACGGATCTCAGGGCTCATCGTGTCAAGCATGCGCTTGCAGAAGCGGGCGTACATGGAAGCCCAGTGGGCCTCGTCGGTCGCCTTCTCGAACGTCAGCTGAATGACCTGGCGCAGTGTGCGGCCGTCCTGCTCGTTCTTGGACTGCCCGGCAATGGTGAGGATCTGCTCCGAGATGCGCTCAAAGTTCTCCGGTGTCATCTTGTTCAGCGCCGCCTTGACCTTGCGCTGCACCATGCCCGGGTCGAGGTGGCCGCCCTGGGTGACGGCCGTCGGTGCCTGAGCAGCCTTGTTACCGATGCTCGTCGGCTTCCAGCC
Organism: Dichotomopilus funicola; assembly: GCF_033296635.1. Taxonomy (NCBI): domain Eukaryota; kingdom Fungi; phylum Ascomycota; class Sordariomycetes; order Sordariales; family Chaetomiaceae; genus Dichotomopilus; species Dichotomopilus funicola. The sequence continues at coordinate 156,902 of NW_026944026.1, forward strand.
GGTCGCCGAAGTCGTGATGGGCTTGAGATCCATGCCTTGGGTGAGGGGCATGGTCTTAGCAGCCTGCGCCTCGGCCTTGGCGTTACCAAAGTCTTTGCGGCTGCCGCCGCCGCCCCGTCTGCTGCCCGTCCGCGGAGAAGGCAGACCGCCGCCCGTCGACGATGGGGTCCGGCTCATCTGACCAGGGAACGCACCGCCGCGGTTAAAGCCCATCGTGCCCATGGCCGGCCGAGACATGTTGCCCTGGGACATGGCGAACCGCTGCTCCGACGTGGTCCCGGGCGGCAGCATCTTGGCCGCGCCAAACTGACCCATCGCACCGCCAGATGGGAAGGCAGACGCGCCACCGCCACCACGCGACGAGTTTTGACGGCCCGAGCCGGCACCGGGCGTGCGCGCCGAAGCGGAGCGCGAGCCGTCCGAGTCGCCGATGAGAGACTTGACCTGTTGGTGGAACTCAAGCGATGGCTGCTCGGTAAAGACTTGCTGGAACTGTAGCAAGAACTGGGCGTCGTACTTGAAGATCTTGCCCTTCTTCTGGACAGCCGCATTGAGGGCCGGGTTGGGCGAGGCGATGCCCGCGGGGTAGATGTTGTGCTCGACACCCGGTAGGAAGCGAGCAGAGCGGAGCGACTGCAGCGCCGCGCTCGGCTGGGGTGCCTCGACGGGCGTGGTCTTGAGGGGCGCCAGGTTGAGCGCAGCGGGCTTGCTCTTAGACTTGTCAGCGGCTCCCGCCTTGGCGCTTGCGTCTGCAGCGGCAGACTTCTCGGCCGCCTCCTTATCGGCAAGCTTCAGCGCGCTCATGGGCTTCGACAAGAGGTCGTTGACCGACACCGACTGGCCCTTGGCAGCCTCTTCATTGCGGCGACGCTCGCGCTCCTCCTCGAGCCGCTCCATCTCGGCCTCCTGCTCTCTCAGCTTCTTGTCATTGTCCGCCGAGCTGAGCTTGGCCGCCTCGGCCCGCTTCTTCTCCTCCTCCTTCGCCGCCTTCTTCTGGGCAGAGATCGCCTCCTGCTCCTTCTCACGCCGGGCGTCCTCCTCTTCCATCTCCCGGACCATGCGCTCAAACTCTTCATCCTCTATCTCCTTTTGCGTCTTCCCCTCCGAGGGCTTCGAGGCAGCAGCAGCATCCGCATCGGCCTTGGCCTTCGCGTCCGTCTCAGCCTGCTCCTTGGCCTTAGCCTCCTCGGCAGCCTTGGCTTCCTCCGCGGCCTTCTTCTCAGCCTCGAGGCGGGCATCCTCCTTGGCCTTCTCCTCGGCGGCGGCCTTCTCAGCAGCAGCCTTTTCAGCAGCAGCCTTCTCATCAGCAGCCTTCTGGGCGGCCGCGGCCTCTTCAGCGGCCTTGGCAGCAGCCGCTTCCTCAGCTGCCTTTGCGTCCTCTTCCTCCTTGGCCTTCGGGTTAGAGGGAGCGTCGGCCTGTTTCCTGACCGAGTTAATGAAGTCGTTACGGATCTGCTCGGCCGTCTTTCCGGTCGACGTGCTGTCGGTGCGGCTATGGGACGGCGTCGAGGGCTTCGGGGGCGGAGTCGGCGTCGAGACGATCGCAGGAGGGGTCTTGGACACCGGGACATTCGAGGCGGCGACGGCCGGCGCCTTGACGGGGACTGGCAGATCGACAATCTGGCCCTCCGGGTTCTTGATGACGATGGCCTGGCTCTTCTTGGGCCGCGAGAAGGCCGGCGACGACACGATGGCGGGAGCCGCCTGGGCAAGCTGGGCGGGCCGCTGCTGGGGGGTACCCTGGGTGACGGCCGGGGCCGGTTGGGGCTGACCGGTGCTCGACGCGGGACGATCGGAAACCTGTGAGGGGTTACGAGACATGGGCTGGGCAGCGGGCTGCCCGGGCCCGTACGAAGGTACAAACCGCTGGTGCTGCTGGTGCTGCGGATGCTGCTGATGCTGCTGATGCGGCTGGTGCGGCTGGTGCGGGAGTTGATGCGGATGCGGCTGATGCTGGTGGGGGCCGGGGCCGAAGCGGGTGGGCTGCTGAGGATAATGGTTCATCTGCTGGGGCATGTAGGTAGGGTAACCTAAACGGTAGCCCTCCATCTGCGGCTGCATGCCGTAGGGGGCGCCCATCTGCATCTTGTTTGCGGTTAGCAACTTCTCAAACGTACCGCTTTCGGGCGAGAGGTCAATGTGGCCCTCCATCAAATGATGGGGAAAGATAGCAGGAACCGGACGACCGGGCTGAAACCGGTAGGGCGGAGGGAACAACCCATCGGGATCGTCAGGCAATGGAGCGCCGCCAGTGACGTCCTGATGGTGCCAGTCGGCCGCAGAGTCCCAACGCTTGCTTGGACGCCGCGACCGCCGGGTGAGTTCCATGCCAGTGCCGGTGCCACTAGAGCTGAAATTGGGGTTGTTTTGCTTGGAGAAGGCGTTCATGTTGGGACCTCGCAGATGGTGCGCTTTCTCCGAGTCCCGACGCGCTGCCTTATTCTTCTTGTGGTTGCTGCTGCCGCTGCTACTATTGTTGTTGCCGCTGCCGCCATGTGCCTTGAACGTGGGATACTCGTTGCTAATAGAAAGGGACTTTACTTGATGAGAATAAGGAGGGATAGCCGGGTTCATGCCGGGGTAGTGATAGGGCTGAGCGTTCGGGGCCAACGCAGCGGGCTGCATTGTGGGAGTGATGTGGGCGTGGCCCATCGAGGGGGTCGTCGGGCCGCCGCCGCGGTAGCCGCTACGGCCATGCGCGGGGCCGCCGTGGGCAATGCCGTCGCCATGTGTCGAGGCTTGAGAATCGCGTCGGACGTGGGGGCTCTGGCCCAAGCCGTGCTTCAGGTGGCGCTGCAACGGAGAGAAGAGTCGAGGTTAGCGGTCGGCCTCGCAAAACTTTAACTTACCACCACAAGATAGGATAGGGTAGGGTGATATAAGGGTAAGAAACAGAAAAGAAGGAAGAAAAAATAAATAAACGGAAAACCCCGCTCTTCGGCCGTAAGGAAAAGGAAGATTGGTACAGTGTGGTATATTGTGGGCAGGAGATAGTAATAACTCACATCATTGTCACCGGGGAAGCTCCCAAATGTTACCGGAGCCTGGGGAATCGACGGAGCTCGCTGGCCACCGCCGCTCTGCTGGGGAATCCGGGGGATAGGCGAGGGAGAGTGGGCGGGAGACTGGATCCTCGGGTTCCCACTGCCGGGAATCGGGATCGGGGCAGCGCCACCGATTTGGGGCGAGCTGTGGGCGATTGCAGGCGACTCGTTGAAGCCGAACTGGATGCCCTTGGGGCCGTTGACGGGACCGCCGTTAGCGTTGATGGTCACGGAACTTTTGCGGGTGTGATCCTGGGCGCCGTTCACGATCGGGCTGCCGCGGGCGACGGGCGGAACAGCGACGGGCACCGCGGGGGTAATGTTCGGTCGGCCGGTCATGGGCGCGGGGATCGAGGGGCTGCCATTCTGGGGCGCGGGCGAGGAGGATCCAACCACAACGGGCGGCTGGAAGCCCGTCGCAGGGAGCGGCGAGGATGTCGGCTTCTTGTTCGCACCGGCGGCGGAAGCATACGACGGGGCGGCTGCAGGAGCTGCGGGGGGTTGCGCCGGATTTTGATTCTGTTGACTCGCAGTAGAAGTCATAGAGGGAACTGGTGACTCGAAAGCCGTGTCCTGGCGGGGTAGGATTTTGGGTGTGTTGGGTATTTTTGGGAGAGTGTTGTGTGGGTGGAGGTTTCTCGTGGGAGCGCGAAAATATCGGGTCGCTCCAGGCCTGCAAAGCGGCGAATCTCAGATTCCGGCTTGTCGCAGACAGACGAGAAGAAGGTAATTATCGGTTCGTTCCTCGGCGATCCCAGTCTCTGTGCTGGGCCGGGAGGTCGATAAAAAAGAGGAGGATCGCAACGCACTCGAAGATGTTCGGGCGTTTGGCGAAAGGGTGGAAAAAAAAACGCTTCTGAAAGAGCGTGGTGGTGTGCACACACTTAAAGAGAGGGAAAGTAGAACCCAGAAATTTTTTGGGGCAGCGACTTTCTGATGGCGAAAGGAAGGGGGGGTGTGTGGGCAGCGCCGCTAAGGTTCGGTTTGGCCGCCGCACGAGAAAGAACTAATTGGGCGCTCGGACCACGTTAAGCCCCACAAGTACCGATCACACCAAAATTGGCGTAAGGAGGTACCTCTGTCTGATTAGGTCCGAGACCTGCCTGCTGCAAACAGCGGGCAGCAACACAGAACCTTAACAGGCCGGGAAAACTGAACAAGAAACTTAAACGGGAAACCTAACGAGAAACTTCACGGGCGAATTCAGTGCAATTGTACACCGGCAGCCAGATCACATGCGACTTTCCAGCAGTTTACAGCCCAGTGATATCCCTGTGAATTCCATGTCCCACGACGTTAACCGGGATCAGTTAATGGGTGAACTTTTGGTTTGTTTGGGCTCCCCAATTCTCAGTAATTACGCCGTAAATACAAGAAACCTCACACCCTGCCCTACTAAGGACACCTTTTTGTGGGGGCTGCCAACGATGCCGTGAGGTGGCTTGACACTCAAATACTCACAAACATAAGACGACCAAATCGTTCTTTGTTGTTGGTTCTTTGCTCTTCACGAATGACGCTTCTCTGTGACCCAAACGTGGAAGAAGCTGCTCAAGGCATTTCTCAGCGCACCAGCAGGCTCCGGGGTACGTGACCCTGAACCTGGTGTAATGGCGGGGGCAACATGCCATGCAGGGCCATCAGAAATTTACCAGGTTGAAGCCCCCACCTTCCAGGTTCTGCTTGACTCCCTTACTGAGGTAGGTAGTGAGTTAGCGGGTCACAGTAGTGTAGAATCAGATTAACCCTGCGTGCCCAACTCGGCGCCTTCTTTCACTTCTTTTAATTCTTTCTTTTCCGTCTTCTTTCACTTTTTTGGTTTATTATTTTTTGTCTTTTTTCACTTTCATAGAAAAGGGGGCATCCAGGGACTTGGTCTACCGTTTTTTTGGCCACAACGAGGGGGGTATGCACTGTACAGTACCTATCTACGTATGTACATTTGACGAGCAAAATTTCGAGTGTAACAACACACTTTGGTCAAACACCGAGTCGAAACAACTTCATATTACCATGTTATCATTCTCGGCTTCGCCCCCTTCATCCTCCTCTCCGTCCTCATCCAAATCGAATATAGGATATGTCAAGATCGCCGCAATCCCACCCAGGGACTCGAGCCGTTTCCCGCTCTCGTTGTCGCTACTTAACAACCTCACCTCCCCACCATCTTCCTTCACCTTATCTACTAACCCAACGTACCGCTTCCGCTCCGCTACATCCATGCTCCGAAAGAAGCCGTTGTTTACAAACAACACCCCGCCGCCGCGGCCCACAGCCCCCTCAACCACAGCTTTTTCCACCGGCTGCGTCCCGTACCACGCCCGCCCGTCGTCTTTCCGCAGCCGGTCGTAGAACTGGTCCATCAGGTTCGACTCGGTCGAGAACTTGGCGTCCTCTAGGATCTTCTTCGCCTTGCTGCTCTTCAGCACCTCGTTGAGACTATGCACGTGCCCCGTCGTGGACGGGATGACCACAGCGTCCTTGGCGATGCGCTGCAGCGCCTTGTCGCTCGTCCGTGCCGCTTCCGAAAGCATGTAAGTCCGGAAATCGTCGGCCGCAAACCCCGGGCTGGCGAGGAGTAGGGTGCGCGGGATGGAGAAGTCGATGTTGTGACGTAGGCTGGAGAGGGTTTTGTCGTAGAAGGTGGACATGGTTGTGCCGCCGCCGCCCGTAGTGGCAGCACGCTTTTTCGGAATCGGGCTGTCGATGCGTTGCTTGATGATGGTGCGGAACTCGGTGATGAGGCAGATGTTGGCCAGCCCTTCCTGCATGACCACGGCCGCGATGGCTTCGGGCCGGTCCTCGCTCAGCGCTTCCTTGAGCGCCTGCCGCGCTACTGAGTCCCAGCCAGCGCTCTTCCAGATGGTGAACTTGATGTCGGTTTTTTCGTACTTTAGCGTGATCGTGTGGTGCTGTCCGATGCTGACCCAGTCGTTCTCGTTGGCGACGGTGCCCGAGACCTTGAGCTCCGACGCGAGCGGGTCGAAGAAGGTGGACTTGACTTTGATGGAGAGGTTGGTCCGCACGCTCTTGCCGAAGGTCGACCCGGTCACCGTGGTCATGGTCACTTTGCGAAAGGCTGGAGCGTGCACGACATCGCCGGCCGAGATCAGGTTGTTGGCGTGCCACATGTCCTCGGGCTCAACGATGAGGAGCGACACACCAGCATCCTCATCGATTCCTTGAATCGTCTGCTTTTTTGAAGCGAAGCGCATTTTGTTTGCGTGTGTGTGTGTGTGTGTGTGTGTGTGTGTGTGTGTGTGTGTGTGTGTGTGTGTGCGTGTTTATGCCCGTGTGTGTGATAGGCGTATGGATGTAATAACAAATGTTGATTAAAGGATTTGACTTCATAACATGCTTTGGAGCTTTTGAGGTCGCTCCTAACCCTGGGTATGGAGGGGTTGTTTCGTTTCTACCTCTTTATACCTAGCGGGGTTCAATCCACCGGAACCTTAGCGGGAAATGGTGGGTGGCCGCAAGGCTTGCACAGGGAACCGAAGAATGTATGGTGATGTACATGTTACGATTTTAGGCCCAGAAATGCCAACACGTAAGGTCAGTGGCCGTTATCCGGGCCCGAGTGATCTATCGATCTTTGAAGTGGAATCTCCCGACTCGCTCTCTTCAATTGACCCAAAGTCACTGCCCAAGTGTACAGCTCGTCGTGGCGGCAGTGCTTTCAAGTATCATAGGTATTTATTTATTTTACGCCGAAAGACCACCAAACCTACGAGCCATTGTCACCCGTCCGAGCACATCGCCTAACAGCCAAAATTAGGCCCTTTTCTTTAGTTATGTTCAATAGTGGCTCCGTAGCTGCAATACATCTGAGCAAGTTTTAGGCACGGCGACGTAGTGTAGGCTAACCCCCTCAGCGGTTGTACATACATAGTAATACTTCTACAGGGTATCCGTAGACCCCGACAGGGCTCCAATACATGGGCTTAACACACCGCAGCGGCCAAACCCTCGCCTTTCGCAACAAAGATCGCCCCACTCGGACCTGGATAACGACGACCCTTTGAATGCTCTCTCGCCCCCATCGGGCTGAAGCCCGAAAAAAGACGCTCTGGAACCAACAATGGGAAGTTCGGACCTGAGGGGAACAATGCCGAACAATGTCTTCACAGCATGGAACTAACCCCTCCTTCCATTCCCTATGCAGGGAGATAGATGTATCTCGCTTTTTTGGGAGACCGTTTGCCTCTTTGCAAACAGATTCGCCGGTCCTTGTTTCATGGTCCGGACGGAAATAGGCGATAAGTTGTCAGGCAGCCTGGAAGAACGGATTCACCGAACCTCTTCTCACCATCGGGCGTTTTTGTCGCCGCATCAGCCTTCCCTTTCTCAATAGGCTGCCACGCAGGAGGCTCACAAAAATCCTGGGTCGACGCTGATCTCGCCCTGCCAAAAACCGATGGTGGGTTCAAAGGGTCAAAGAACGCATTGTTCTTTTCGTTCGCACGTGGTTCTCTTCTCCTCTTGAACACTTTGAACATGTGCAATGTACTGTGTATTCCTTTACCTTCACTGAGTGAGAAGATGGCGAGTGGTGATGCCCGGACCCCAAAGAAGAAAAAAGGAGGATCGAGCTCCCGACTTGGCGTCGATGGTGGCGTGCAGTGCAGCGTAATGCAGTCTCTGAGCTGCAGGAAAGAGGCGGCCAGGCTCACTAAAGACGTGCAGACCTGAGTGACCCTTTCACTCAGGTGACCCTTCCCGCCGATAACCGTGAGACAGATACGTTAAACCCAGCGGTCTGGTTGGGCTACTGCGATGTCCGTCGTGTTGTCGCGGTCCGATTGGCGAGCTACACAAGGTGTGTGAGATTTAGCCTCCTTTCTCGTTCCGGTTTCTGAGTGTGGTAACTAATCACTGAACGTCAGGTGCGTATTGGTATTTGTTTGTTACCTAACCACAGCCTCCTCATTTTCAGCTCCTCTTTCTCAAACATAGGTTCTGCTTTGTGGCCATATTCAACCCTGGTCCTTCCCTCAAAGGCCCCATCAGTGCTTGTGGTTGTCTTGGCAAAACATGCTCTGGGGCAAATGAGAAATCATAGTGGGGGGTCAATCACTTTTGGCGGGGTTTACCACCTGGAACATGACAAGGGACCTGAAAGAATTCGTCGATTTCAGAAACTAAAACACGATATTCCGTAATTTATTGAGCCACGCTTAACGCGGGCAATTTTCCAGTCAAACGGCCGAGATCAACGTTGGAGAACATGTTCAGGCGAGTAAGGAAAAGAGACCTGGGCTGGGGTTGTTTCTCGCCTTCCAGGTTCTCGCCTTTGGACGACCTATCAAACCGCCGAATATCGAATGTTTTTCAACGTCACATTAGTGCTTTTCTGCGTAACTTTCACACCCAAAGATGCGCTCGTCTTTCTCCCCAACTCGCCTCTTCCTTCGGCCGCCGTTTCGTTCCCTCAGTTCGCCTCCCCAGTAAACCCACCCACGCAACCCCGCCAACATGGATGATTATGGAGCAGCTAGCAACCCAACGTGCGTTACATTGTGGGGGAGAGAATTATTGAATACCCTTACTTCAAGCCTGCGTTCCTCCCCCAAAACCAGACAATCCAGACAGCCGCTTGCCCCCACGAACCACCGCAGCACGACCTGCGGGAATATCGCCGTTCGGTCTGACTCATTTTGTAACCCTGGTTGCAATCGACCTGGGACCAATGTTGCAATTGACCCGGGCTTCCCGTGCCCGGCTGTTTGGTACGTAAATGGGGGTAAGTTACAGAGAATCCTGGATCGCCGCTCAAGACGGTGAATTCCTCTCAACCGGCACTGCTCTCGGTCGGTTGTTTCTGGCCCCAGTGTGATATATCCAACCGATGACCGGGGTGCGGGACGATGGCGACCGTCTCGGATGAACAAGACAACAAGTTCTCGGTCTTATTAACCCTCAATGTTTGTCACTCCCGACTCAATCACCCATACCCAATGCAAAAGGGAGGTAAATACTGTAGATACATAAGCTTCCTAGCCCGGACTTCCCGATCGGTATCAACACCAGTATCCATCCCATCGTGACCGTCCTGCCGTGTTCACACCCGTCACCTACCCTACTTTACGTACGGTACTCACCTCCCGTCCTCGTACCACAGCTGTTGTGCAGACTGCGGGCAACTGATCCTCCCAGCAGCATCAGCATGGACTGAACCACACTCCCCTCCCTGCATGATGACGCTATCCCTGAGCACCCCAAAATGCATCATCATCCCACGCTGCATGCATATGATGTCAATCATCGCAGCGGCTTTCTCCGGGCCTTTTTTTGAACACGTCTCATTCGTCGTTGGCTTTTGGGTTCTCAGAAGGGTTGCAGATCAGGGATCATTCTGGGGGTCTTTTACGTGTAACTCCAAGAGTGTAAAAGCTGTAATATCATCACTTGCGATTCTTTTTGAGGGTGGGGGATTGACATCTTGGGGAGGGTTGCTGGACTTTACGAAGCTGCTGGGGTGTGAAGATTATGTTGTGGCCTCTATTCATCACCTTGAATATAAACGCCCAATGTAGACACCTACGATGGGACAGAGACCGGCATCAAACGTACAGCAACAACAACAACTCTGCCCACCTTTTCCCCAAACACAATGTTTTAATCCTCATCATTGATCATGCATACTTCTCATTTTCAGACCATCCCAACTCATAACAACATCACCATCTTTTAACCCCCCCCCCAAAAAAAAGAAAATCTACTCCTCCTCCGCTTCAAACCCTTCACCCCTCGCAACCCTATCCATCTCCTCCTGCTTCTCCTCCTCCTCCTCCTCTTCACCACCCTCGCCCTCCCCTTCACCCAACGCCGTCCCCTTCCCCTCTACCTCAAGCCCCCCATATCCCTCCTCAATCTCCTCCACCACCGCCGGCAGCAGCCCATCACCACCACCACCCACGGCGGCCAGCCCCTTCACCTCCCGCAGTTGCTGCAGCCGCGTGTTGGTCATCTCAAAGACATACTGCCCGAGGTGTTCCACTCCTTCCATGACCGCCTCGCCGGGGATGGTCACATCCACCTCTTCCTCAACAACACCATCTTCTCCTGTTCCTTGTCCTTGTCCTTGTGTTTCCCCAGCCGTCTCTCCAGCACCTGTTCCGTCAGCACCATCACCACCCTCAGCAGCACCACCCGAAGAAGCAGCAGAAGCAGAAGCCAAAACCTCCCTCTGAGCAGGCCACATCTCCCCCGTGACGAGCACCAACCGATCCGGCCGACGCAGGAGCCGATCAAACGCAGCGCGCAAGTCGGGGCTTGCTTCGAACACGGCGCGACGGCCGAGGACGTACAGGCCGAGACGGGCGCGGGAGAGGGCGACGGTGAGACGGCGGAGGTCGCGGAGGTAGCCGGGGCGGGTGGTGCGCGTTAGGGAGAGGATGATGTCTGGAGGTTGTTAGTACTGGGGGATTCTTGAAGGGGGTGGTTGGGCAAAAGTGAAATGTAGAGAAGGGGACCTACAGTCGTTCTGCTCGCCCTGATATTTATCCACCGTCGTGACAACCCGCGGCAGGCCAAACACAGGGTTCTTCGCACACCGATGCGCCAGCACATCACGAATCAGCGCGCGCTGACCCGCATACGTGGCTAAAATACTAATCTTCGCCGCCGGGTACCCCAGCAGGCGCATATACTGGTATATGGCCACCGCATACTCAGCCTCGCCGAGATTCTGCACAAAATGCGGCGAGGGTTCCGTCTCGCCGCGGCCCTTGTAGTCAGGCACGTCGACAAACTGGAAGTCGTACTTGAACCCGGCGTTGGCGGCGCGGAACTCGGGGGCTGTTTGGGTGTGTGGCAGGTCGGTTAGGCCTGGGTAGCGCCAGCGGTAGAGGTTGGCGATGGACGGGCGCGCGCGGCCTTGCTGGTCGAGGTGGATGGTGGGTACGCCCAGGCGGACGAGGCGGGAGAAGAGGGATTGTTCGAGGTTGGCGTATTGCCGGAAGGCGAGGCCTTGGATGACGGGGGAGTTTTGGTAGTGGTCGCCGCAGAGGACGACGCGTTGGAGGCCTGATGATGGTGGTGATGATGATGATGACCCGTCCTGCTGCTGCTTTGGTTTTTGCATGGCAAACGGGATGAAGTTCTCGATTTCAGTGATCTGCGCGGCTTCTTCCATGACCACGTTGTCATAGTGAAACCCAAGCGAGGCGATCTCGCCCCGCTTCATGGCCGCGTGGGTCGAGGTCATAGCGACGATGCGGGCCTCGCTGGTGAGCAGGTAGTTAGCCTTGTCCTTGTCGCGCCGCAGGATCTCAAACGGCAGCACGTCGGCCAGCTCCGAGAAGATCTTGGCGATGTGCCGGTAGCAGCCCGTGGCAATGTCCAGGGCGGCCTGGCGGTCGGCATCGACGGGGAAAAGGGGCTGCGGGGCATCCGCAAAGTAGCCGTGGAATGGAAACGCCTCGACGATCTCGATGGGGCCAACTTCCTCCTTCTGAACGCTGTCCGTGAACCTGGCCCATGCTGGCTCGACGTAGACCGAGTTGAAGTAGCCCGCTGTTTCGGCCGAGTTGCCGTGGGCCCCTGGCGCGCCCATGCTCGCGGCGAGGCGATTCACCTCCAGCAGAAACCGCTGTCGGTTCTCGAGGAACGATTCAACCCGGCCGTGCTTGCTGAAGCTCCCCTCCGTCTCGAGCTCCTCCTCTCCGTGACCGAGACGCAGCAGGTGGCGCTCGTCAATATCCAGGGCTACGATCTTGGCAAAGAGCTGGTTGAGCGCCTGGTTGCTGTGGGCGATGAGCAGCGTCTTCTGCTCCGGGAAGTTGTGGTAGATGTTGTTGATAATCTGCGTCGCCACGTCCGTCTTGCCCGTACCCGGAGGACCCACGATCACCGTCAGACCAGGCTGCGTGCCCGACACGATGGCCTCGATCTGGGTCGGTGTGAAGCGGACCGTGTTTAGCTTCGGCGCGTCGATCGGGTACGGTCCGTTGTTGGGCGGCTGGTACGTCGAGACGTGGATGGTCTCGATCTCTGCGATCAAGGCCGGCTCGGCGTCTCGCCTTCTCTTCTTAGACGGTTTCGAGACCGCCGTCTCGGCCTGTTTCTGTTTCTCCACCGTCTCTAACACATACGGCGGGCCAAAGCTGCCCGATACGTCGTCGCTGGGCTCAATGATCTTGCCGGGCAGGCTCTCGATAAGATGCTGCCAGTCCAAGAACGTGTCCCGGTAATTGATCTTCCCGACGCGGTTGGGCAGGTGCTTGTACGTGGCCCCGGCCGGATCACCGTACCCGAGAAAGACCTCGTGCAGCCAGGACGCCAGCGGGACATCAGACAGCGTGAGGTCTCGGATCGACTCGAGCACCGGCTTGAAGTTGTTCTCTCGGCCGCTTCTCCGCACGAGCAGGTTGATCCCGTCGTAGACATTCACCTTCCCATCCGTGTCCTCGACAAACGTCGAAGCATCCAGCCGTACCTGAATCTTTCTTGAGTCGCTACGGTTCCGCCCATCGAAATACGCCTGCGCATCCCGGATCGCCCGCCCCCTGTCGTCAAGCACCTGGATGACCTCGGCCGCGCGGACAGACACCAGACCCAGCTTCTCGGCCTCGGACAGCGGCGGGCCGCCGTTAGCGATCTGTTTCGACTTGGAGGCATCAACAGCGACGAGGAACAACACGTCGTCTGGACGCAGCGATTCCCACTCCCGCCGCACATGCGGTGAAAGCCTTCTCAGCTCAATGGCGACTTCGGCCCGGACGAGCGAGGGTCTGTCTTGGCCGACACGGGGCGGCACGACTTCGAGAATGGTCGGTTTGGCGATAGGCAGGGCCATCCGGGAGAAGCCCGAGAAGGTCGTCACCCCGGGCTGTTTGCTGTTTGGCTTCATCCTGGTCAAGACGTCCTCGATATCCTGGCGGATCGCGTAGAAGGCCTCGCACCGGTACAGGACCATGGCGCGCCACAGGAAGTCGCCCACTGAGAGGTACTGGAGGTTGAGTTTGGGGAGAGCCACGGGCTTAGACCCGTCGTAGCGATCCGTTCTCCTCAGCCCAATGTCGAAAAGCTCCTCCTCGGTCGGGAGCACGCTCAGGTCACGGGCGGCTTCCTGGAAGGTCTTGTGCCGCTCGAATGTCCACAACAGAACCTCTATCAAAAACCTGCGGTCCACGGGCACCTTGGTCGACTCGGGGTACGCGATCCGCAAGCCCAAGTGGTCCGTCAACTGAGCGAGCTCGTCGTCCGTCAGGGGCTGGAGGAGCGGTTCGAGTCCGGCCCGCTTATCGATGGACCCGTAGTTGGACAGCGCCAAAAGAGTCAGCTTTTCCTTGAAGTACTTCAGCGCCGTCCGCTGCAGCTTAGCCAACGTCCCACAGTGCCGGTCGTAGGCCTCGTTCTGGGTGAGTTGCGCGCCGGAGTGGTCATCGACGGTGAAGCGAGTGTAATGGGAGAAGAGAGCAGTCAGCTCCCGTAGTAACCCGTTCGACTCGTCGTTGTAGACAGGTGACAGCGTCATTGCAGGCAGGACGTGCATATCCTGCAGCAGCGTGTTGACGTAGCGCCGCGTGGGAAGCTGGCTCTGCAGGTCGGTCAAGAGCTCCACGAAGCGCTCGCAGTAAAGAACTTGCTCAGGTTTGGGGCTGTTGGTGTAGAGAAGACTCAAAAAGTCCAACACCAGGGTATACAACCAGGACCTCTCGAACAACAGGCGAGCTTTCCCCGCGTCGTCGGCCGAGTCGTAGCGCTTGGCAGATGCCCGCCACGCCTTCTTCAGCTGCGGGTTGGCCTCTAGAATGGCGGTCCGCTTGCTCTCGGTCGACATGTTGTGCCAGATGGAGATGGAGACCAGCGGGGCGCACTCCTTGCGGACAATGCTGTAGTCTAGGCTCTGGAAGCCATGGATGATGAAGAGCAAGACGTAGGTCCTGATAGTCCACGACAGCGAGGCGTCGAGTGTCATGGAGAGGGCGCGGCGGAAGAGATCGGAGAAGTCGGCCGGGCGATCCACGAAGATATCTGTGATGGTTAGAAGACAATACTGGGAGGAAGGTAGAAAGAGTAAAACATACCCCAAGTCCCCAATCGCTCCCTCCGCTTAGCGTTCACTATGAGAACAATGAGCAGGACATGGTAGTTGGACGAGTCCTCGCCGTAACCAGGCCATAGATAACTACATGATAGGTCAGCAACAACCTCTTCACTTCAGAGGCAAAACAACACCACCACCTACCTTTCCAGTATCTGCAGCCCCTCCAACTCAAGTAGCGACTTCTGCGGAAAGTTCTCCTTCTCCAGTACATCCCAGATCTCGCGCTTGAGCACGTCGTTCTTGACTTTAACCGCCACGCCTCCACCAGCATTATCACCAGCAGCCGCGACAGCAGCAGCCTTAGACCCACCCTTCTTTTTCGTATTCCTCGTCTGCCGCTGCGGTTGCTGTTGCTGTTCTTGCTGCTGCTGTTGTTCTGGAGTCTTCAACCAATGTTGCCGAGCTAGGCTCGCAAACTCGCCGCCTTCAACATCACCGGCCGCTGCGGCGTGCCCTTCGGAGGGTGCAGCTTTTAGCCGGGGACCTGCGCCGCTCTTGACTCGCTTCGCGGGCGGCATTGTCGTCGCTAACCCCGAGGTTGCTGTCGTCGTTGATCGCGTGCGGTGTGTAGCGGGTGGAGGGTAGGATTATGGGTCGTAACGCGCTCTGTACGGCGTGCAATGTGCAGCACGAAGAACGTACAATCGATTGGGATGACTGGGAAATGGGCGGCGTGGTTGTTGTATTGTGGTCGCGCTGCCGGTTGCGCATAAACTTGGGCGTTGATCTTATTAGATGCGCCCCGGTCCGCGCAGAGCTCCAAGCTTCGTCAATGCACAGTGCTGTCGGGCCCACTGAAATTTAGTTGCAGGGGTCTAGAAACGCAGCCTTGCAGCCTCGCTCTGCGCCAAACAAAGCGGTAGACTAAATCAGATGGCTTAAGTCCAATCCACCTATGGTCAATTCGATCAAATCTTAACAGATTTTGATTGATTTAGTCTTTTTGTCTTCTTTCACTTTTTTCGATTTATTTCTTTTGGCCTTTTTTAACTTTTGGAGAAAAGGAAGTTAACTATCCAGGGACCCACTGCGATCTAGCGACCCTGACGCCAACCCCTGTCCGAACCACTGCAGCCTTGCATTCCCGCTGGAGGACTGTTTGTTCGTCCGCCGGCCGTGCGCAGCTTTCAACGCCAGCATCGTGACCTTTCGACATCAGCGTTTTCTCCCTACTTTCGGTCCCTCAACCACCTCAAAGCACACTCGTTCAAAGACACAAAAACCAATCACCCGAGGCGAACTCATCTTTATTTACCGTAACACGCAAAACCGCACCAATCCCCCAAGGCCGGCAGTTTCACTCAACAATGCCGTCGGCAACCGTCGACGGTGAGCGCATCGAGGGTGTGGCCGCCGCCACCTCGTTTCTAGACAGCCTCCTCGCGCGCGCAGAATCAATCAAGCAAACTGCATCAATCGAACCGCCGCTCAATAAATCCGACTTTGACGACATCCGGCAACAGCTCAGCGATGCGCTAGGCTACGAGATCGCAGTGGACGAACCCGCCGATCCGAGGAGGATACAACGGTTTGGTCTTATTGAGACTGCCGTTCGCGAGACATTTGAGTCTTTGATTGTGGGTTGGCTTAATGAACGGCGCGTTGTAGCTTGCCGTTAGTTCTGGCCGGGGCGCGCAAAAACTTACGGATTCATAGGCAACAACACCGATCGAGTCTCCCTCGTTTGTCAAGATCTGGAACCTCCTCGATATTCTCTCACTACTGTCCGACTCCGAACTCTGCGACCCGGCCCTGCTGTTCTGGCTCGTTGAGGAACTGCTCGACAGCCAGACCATCGCCGGGTGCCGAAAAGTATTTGACTTCCTCGAGTCGCGTCGCGAGCGCATCACCGCCAAGCACTTCAAACAAAAACAGCTCGTTATTCTCCGGACCTGCAATGAGCTTCTCCGACGTCTGTCCCGGGCCCTCGACCCAGCATTTTGCGGGCGAGTATTCATCTTCATGTTCCAGAGCTTTCCACTAGGCGACAAGAGTTCGGTGAACCTGAGGGGCGAATACCACGTCGAGAATGTGACCACCTTCGACCAAGATACCCCGGCGGCGGAAGAGGAGGTGGAGAAGATGGACGTGGACACGGAGACGAAGTCGCAAAAGGACAAAAAGGCTCTAGAGCCGGATGCATTGTATCCCATCTTCTGGGCTCTGCAAGAGAGCTTCAACCAACCCAAGAAGTTGTTTGACTCGGCCCACTTTGCGTCGTTCAAAGCTGGCTTGGAGGCAACCATGGAGACCTTTTGGGGGATCAGCCCGGAGAAGCCATCGCGGGCGAGGGAAAGGCAAGACAAGCCGGACGAGGAGATCAACCCGAGCCACAAGCGGAAACGCGGCGATGTTGACGAGGAGCTAGCCAGTGGCTTCAACCCCAAGTATCTCACCAGCCGGGACCTTTTCAAGTTGGAGGTACGTGTGTCGTGATATCTCTTGTTCTATTCACCACAGACCCCCTAACTAACAAACGAACAGATCAGCGACCTAGCATTCCGGCGCAACTTCCTCGTCCAAGCGCTCATCATCATGGACTTCCTCCTCTCCCTTTCCCCAAAAGCCAAGGAAAAGCTAGCGGGCATCAAGGCCCCCAACAAGTCCGTAACATACTCAGACCAACAGCTCAGCGAAGACGACACCAAGTGGGCAACAGACATGAAAGTGTCCATCGTCAAGTACCTCCAAAAGGGCGTCGACGGGCCCTTCTTCGACCGAATGGTCGGCACCGTCCTCGTGCGCGACAAGAACTGGGTCCGGTGGAAAATCGAAAACTGCCCGTCCATCGAACTGCCCATCATGGACCCAGCCACTTTCACCGACGCGCGTGCCTCAGCCACCCGCCTGGCGCGGACAAGGCGGTTGCCGTTCGAGATGCGCACGCTTGAGTTCCTCGGTGACGAGGACGAGCATGGCGCGCTGGAGAAACTGAAAGACCCGGAACGGTACACCCTGCCCGAGCTGGTGAGTTTTCAGGGCGCTATAGGGGATGATGATTTTGATATTGAGCGGGCTATGGATAATCAGGCGAAGGCTGTGACGATTGAGAGCAAGGCTAGTAAGGCGTGGCGGGCGCTAAGGATTGCGAGCAAGTCGAAGTTGGTGGTGTTTGATAAGATTGAGGATGATGATAAGATTGATGTGGTGTTTGAGGATAAGCCTGCTGTGGAGGATGAAGTTGTTGCCGATGGCGACGAGGCTGCTGCTGATGGCGATGGGACCCCCGCTGATGGTGATGGAACCGCCGCTGCTGAGGGTGATGAAGCTGCTGCTGAGGGCGAGGGGATCGCTGTTGATGGGGATGAAGCTGCTGCTGCTTCTGCTGAAGACGTCGAAGTCACTGCTACCACCGACGGCGTGACAAATGGCGAAGCCGTCTAACCTAAAGGTGGCCAAGCCACCACCAACGTCGGCGTGCGCGATCCGAACTTGCAAACAGTTTCTCGCCGCGAATGCCCCAAGTCTGCGCCATGTGCCGCTGGAAGGTGTTGTCAAGATCGAGGGCTGCATTCCATCGACGGACGGGAGTTCGGCCTCATCCGTGATGTTTCTCGGGCCTGCTAAGCAGAGGGAGAACGGGTACCCTGCGGTAGCATTTGATTCGCAACCTGCATTCCATGTCGAGACGTCACAAGGGATAACAGCAGTCGAATGTGTACTCACATCGCGGTCCATCTCCAAGATCAGCACCCGGTCGTTATCTGGGATTCCACCACCGCCCGCTTGTTCGTCCCGTTCACGCAGCAGGTCAAAGACAGCGGTTTGGCGGGGAATATTGGGGCCTACGTGGGAAGGGGGCATGGAGAAGAGGCGGAAGAAGAGATGGTAGAGGAGGTGATAAGAGCCGTGAGAAGAGATTTCGGGCAAGAAGCCATATCAACGGCCGCAGGGAGACGGGGAAGAACGATGACGGAAGTCGTAGAGCGCGCCGCTGGTTCATGAGATGGATATCGTCACAGCATACCTGTGTGTAGTATGATAAGACGGATAGACCGCTGCACGAAGAATAAATAATGATACCCCCAACCTCACAAAACCTTTTCCACTCCTCACCCACCCTTGCACTCCCCATCTACCCATCACCCCCACACTTCCAGCTAGTTAGGTTCACTCCAACATATCCCCTCAAAACTCCGCAGCCTTCTCCAGCTCCCCCAAACGCGTCTTCAGCGTATCCCCAAACTCAACAGGCTGCAGGCCCATCATGCCCAACATCATCGGGTTCCCGCCCATCAGCATGCTGAGCATGGCTACCCGGCCTGCAACGTCGGACATGAGTTCCCGGGCGTGGGCGGGGTCTGGTTTGGGGTTGCCTAGGTAGGTAGGGGGGGTGTTAGTGAATTGATAAATGTATGAGATGAGTGAATGCATGAGATGAGCGAGATAGGGGGGCGATTTGTGGACGGACAATAACCCGTTTGAAAAGGGGGAAAACTAAAACAGTTCCGGGGACAATGAGGGGTATCAACATCGTTTGATACCCTACCCTCAGCACAGCCCCGCCAAAAGAAAACAGACCAGAAAACCCATGATACTATGAGATAAAGACTATAAAACCCACACTCACCCGTCTTATACTTATAATCCGGAATCTGCTCCGGGTGCTGCAGCGCCAGTCCCGCCTCCACATTCTCTAGCTCCCCCGTATAATTGGCACGGTTGGCAAAGTCCCACAGGTGCACGAGCGTGGGATGTCTCGGTTGCCGCTGCATCAAGGGGTGGGCAGCGAACGCTTCGATGAGGTTGGCGAAGGCGGTGTGCAGTTTGTCTCTGTCTTCTTTGGGGGCAGGGTGCTGCTGGGGGTGGTTTGTGTTGTGGGTGGCATTGTGGGAGATGGTTAACTAGGTATCTGGGTAGTTGGTTGGTTGGTGGTGGGCTGGTTGGTTGACGGGAATGTGTTGGTTAGTTGGTGGTGAGAGTTGATGGTGTTCTGCGAGTTTGGAGGTTGAAAGTGGGGGTGAGGAGAACTTGAACTAACGATTAAAGTCAAGTGTGTTGAGCGTTCCACATCAAGTGCTTGATTTAAGGTGTTAGTGCTTCTCTGCTGCATGACGTGGGCGCTTTGCCGATCGTCACAGTTACATACACAATAACTAACGTTAAGTGCAACCCGCCAATGGAAGATCATCCGTATCCGTCGGTTATTCTATTCCCTTTAAATCGTCCTTTGTGGACTCTACCGAGTCGATTTAACGTTACTGGATGTCTGATCAGGGGACAGAAGTTTCCAGAGTCTTGGCTTACCTTAGTTGGTAGATAATTAGACAAGAGACAGCAAATCTAGTCACGCGAAGGACACGAATTACAATCGCTGTATTTATTCATTTATCCTCCTCGTCTACGATTGGCACAGCTAACCGTCTGCTTCGCCTGTGCCTATGCCTGTGTGCAATATCCCGGACTAGATACACTAACACCCAGCGGCCGGTGTCCGGCTCGCAGACTGCCTAAATCTGCCCGGTCTCGTCTTGTAATGATAAAGGTAGCCCTACGATAAGACACCGTATAACAAGCCAAACCATACGCCTAACCAAAAAAACCCTGAATCCCTGAATCCCAATGCCAATGCTCGTCATTCATACAGACATGTCGAGTCGAGCCCCTTCCCCTTTCTCTTGGTTTCCTTTACACTCCCCTCACCCCTCAATGCTTCACCAACGTGCTACTCACCCCCAAAAGCGCCATCCCCAAAAACGCAAAGAAAATGCTCAAATTCCGATTATGATTCAAGCTCAGGCTCTCCACAAACAACTGCAGCGCCACACTAGTCATAATCCCCGCCGTAACCGCAAACAAACACGCATACGCCGTACTATCAATCTCAAAATTCGACCTCTTGGCGAGTTTAAACCACGCCACGGCAAACGCAGCCCCCAACGGCTGGCTGAACCCGCCGAGGAGCGACGACCAAAAGATGGCGCGCACTCGGCTGCCGAGGGCCATGTACAGCGGTAAAGCCATGGCGAAGCCCTCGGCGATGTTGTGGACAAAGAGCGCCATGAAGACGTTGAAGCCCAGGGTCGGGTTGGCGTGGTTGGTCGCGTAGGTGATGAAGCCTTCGGGGAATTTGTGGAGGGCGATGGCGATGACGGTTTGGAGGCCGATGGAGAGGAAGGCGTTGGCGGGGACGTGGTGGTGGTGTTGTTGTTGGGATTCGGGGTCGGTGGGGGCGTGGTGTTTGGGGTCTGTGGTGTCGGTGTCGGCGTCGGTGTCGGCGCTGCTGTGGTGGTCGTGGTCATGGTCATGGCCGTGGTTGTGGCTGTGGTTGTGGCCATGGGTATGATGCTCGTCGTGGTGGCCTTCGTCGTGGTGCTCATGGCTGGGGTATAAATGGTAGTCTTCGTCGTAGTCGTCATCATGGGCGTGGTGGGATGGTGTACGCAGGATGCTATACCGCGGGGTTATGACAGAACCGTCGAGACTCTCGTCACGGCCCTCGCTGAGGATGATTCCGTTTCTTGTCAATGCTGTCCGGGTGCCGATGTGTTTGAAGCACTCCTGGCCGCAAGGATCCGAATAGCCAAAGCAGGGGCCGTCCTCGTCGCAGTTGGCCTTCGTATCCTTAAAGAAGGACAGGACCCGGTTGTGAGGTTTTGCGGCCGGCCGCTTTATTTGCGTGGATGCCCGGCGCTGGGTTCCATGAAAGTGGGTGACAGCTTCGGCGGCGGGCGCGGCCTCGGTGTCGACCAGCTCGGTGTGTATGTGCCCGTTGCGCGGGGGGTCGCCGGAAAGTAGGGGTGTTACCTCGGTGGCATTTGGCTTGGCCGTATGCCCGTTTTCATGGTGAGTATGCGACGACTGTTTCGACAGGACATGATGGTCGTGGCTGAGACCCTCTTCCTCGTCGTGGTAATGGTCGTGGGTATGATCGCAGTCGACGACGTGCGAGGGCATGTATTGGTGAAGCACGCGCGAGACGACCTGGATGCCGAAGAAGCCGCCGACGAAACAACCCATCATTATCAACCCGGCCTTGTTTTCTTCCCAGTTGTCTTTTAAAAGGTAGCGCATCGCAGAGGGGAGCATGCTGTAGAGGGCAGAGAAGAGCTGCGGGCTCGAGGTTAGTATTGGTCATGCAACAGCAGAACAGAGGCAGTACGGGAGCCAAGGGGACACACCATAACACCAAAACTCAAGCTGAGCGACGAAGCGAGGAACGCATTGCTCTCCTGGATGCGAAAGTGGCGCTTGCCCGGGAGGAGGCGGATCGGGATGTCGACGCAAATCACAGTGGCGCCGGCAATGCACGCCAGGCCGCTGAAGGCGCACATAATCCAACCCCGGGTGTCGTTGTCCATGGCGCCGGTGTTCCGGACGGGCCGGAGAGAGAATCAAGGAGCTCGTAGCGGGAATCGAAGGGTAAGTCAAGGAGGATCGAGGCGGTTTTTGAGAGATGCGTGGTATATATTCTTCTATCAATAATTCGTTTCACGCGCAACGTAGGATCGGAAGAGGCAAGGATCGGAGAGGGGCGTCATTCGGGTGTCGAAGATGGAGGAGATAGACTTAGGCGGGCGCGGGAGCAAAAAGGGGGACGGGACAATGGGCGAGGAAACAAAAAGGGCGGGAGGATCATTGTCATTGCCCAGCCGGATGAGAACCTCGATGGCCATGCGGTGTCAGGAAAGGTCAAGGTATGGGAGTGAACGAAGGTCGCTCGCAGAATGGGGAACCTTGCAGCTTCTTGCAGTTTTCAAGTCCCCCAAACTCCAGGGTATTAGCGGGGGTGGACGGGTTACATTACGGGCCCGGGCCGTGCAATGGAATTGCCCGAGGCCAAACTCGAAACAACCTAGGGCGGCCACCTGCTTTCATTGCGTACATTTTTGACCAAATTCCAGAGGTTAATGCAATATGCCTTCGTAAAAATAATCAAAAATTCATGATTGAAGCCTTCCGGCGGGCATTTCAGTGCTATCGCCACTGATGATGAACCCCCGCGCCTGGGCGGAAGTCGCTGCAGGGATACCGGTCAGCCCTGCAGCGCTGGGCGAGTCGCCGAACAATGATTACCAATGACGGGCGGTGACACCAGGCACCTTGATGGCTAGGCTTGCTAGGTCAGGAAGACACCGCAGAACGCCAAAACGTAGCCAGCGTCAAACCCAACGGTTGTCTGTTTGGCTCTGTAAGGGTCTAGCCCAATCTCGATTGAAAACTCGTAAAATACTTCCCTGGCTTTCAAGGTAACTATCCAATGCCAGGTTGGACTGCTCGTTTCTCAGACTCCAGCTGGCGCCACAACCTGTCACCAGCCTCACCAGGCTGTGGCTGAGGGTGGGGTTGACCGAGGTGGACCCCAAGTTCCGGGCTTGGCATTTTCAGGAACAAATTTCGAGCGGGACGCCGAGACAACAACCGAACAACATCCCACCTCGACGACGACGTCCTCCGCCATTCCCAATTCCCGCTGCGTGAGCTCCCGCGGGCGTCGGAGGGTGTCCTAACCGGCCGACACACGCAGCTGTTTATTTGGGCTTCCATCGCAGCCGAATTGAGGAGACAACCAACCAGAGGGAGAAAACAACAAGGAGGGGAAAACATCGAAAAGGGAAGAAGAACAAGGGATTTAAAAGGAAAACACCCCAAAACACCACCACCATGACGCAAGTCGTTCCCAATGGCTTCCTCTTCGTCTGCTACACGCTCGTCGGCGTCTGCACCGGCGCGGCAGCCACAACCGCCATGTTCATCCACAACCGGCCCCCCCCGCCGGGCATCGAAATCGACACCCCCCCACCCCCCGGCGCCGCACCACCCGGCTTCGGCGCGCGCCTACCCCCCCCCAAAGCCATCGCAACCTCCCCCTTAGCCAGCAACCCCGGGCCCACCCCGTCCTCCCTCCCCCCGCCCAACCCCGCCAGCCCCGTCAACCCAGCCGGGCTCTTCGAATACGGCTTCCCCGGCCCCGTAGCCGACCTCGCCGCCCGCCAAGCCCTGATCTCCTCCTTCGACCGACGCACCCGCAACCCCCACTGGGTCGCCGAACACATCACGCCCGCCTCGCTCGCCCAACGCGACGGCGACCGCAAGAACTCCACTTTCCTCGAAGACGCTTCCATCCCGGAAAAGTTCCAGGCCAAGCTCAAGGACTATTTCCGCTCTGGGTACGATCGCGGCCACCAGGTGCCCGCCGCCGACTGCAAGTGGTCGCAGAAGGCGATGGACGAGACGTTCTACCTGTCGAATATGTGTCCCCAGGTGGGCGACGGGTTCAACCGGGACTACTGGGCGCACTTTGAAGATTTCTGTCGACGCCTGACCGTGCGGTACCCGAGTGTTCGCGTGGTCACAGGCCCGCTGTATCTCCCCAAGAAGGACCCGGCGGATAACAAGTGGTATGTGAAATACGAAGTCATCGGGTCCCCGCCGAACGTGGCGGTACCGACGCATTTCTACAAGGTGATTTATGCGGAGGAGCGGGAGGGGGATCCCAAGGGGAAGGTGGCGTTGGGAGCGTTTGTGCTGCCGAATGCGGTGATTCCGAATGATAAGCCGTTGTCGGATTTTGAGGTGCCGTTGGATGCGGTGGAGAGGGCGAGCGGGTTGGAGTTTGCGAATAAGTTGCCGGTGACGAGACGGAAGAGGCTGTGTGCGGAGATGAGCTGTGCGATGGTTATTAAGGATTATGCGGAGAGGCAGAAGGCGTTTGCTAAGAAGTAGGGGGGCCTGACTGTGTATGGTGTGGTATTAATGTAACGATACAGTGATACAGCGGGGGAGAGGTATATAAAACGTCGTTGCTAGTTAGCTTAGCAGTAGAATGTCATGCTTTCCCCCGATATTTTACGTTCATACACACATCAAGAAATCCGCAGCAAGTGTTATCACATCTCTATAATTCCGCATGTATAGTGAGCACCGAGAGCAATGAAACGGGAGTCGATCGAATAGCCGGGAATCCGTAACTTTTTAATCCGCCGACTCTAACTCGATGCATAATACATCAACCCGATCAACCCCATCCATCCCAGCACCTAACTACCTTCCTTTTCCGAACTCAACCAAACTAATCAACTCCTCTCATTCTACACCTCTACCATCACCATATGCAACCAGTTACTTAACCCGAGTATACTTCCCCTTACTCTGCTCCATCCTCAAACTCTCCTCCTGACTCGGCAACGGCGCCCTCCTACGGCCTGCACCGCCATCATCACCACCACCATCCCCCTGCCGCTGCTGCTGCTGCTGTCCCAATCCAGGAACCCCACCAGCACCACCGCCACCAGCACCAGGCACAAACCCAGGCGGCGGCGGCGGAAAACCATGCGGTAAAGCCGGTGGAAACCCAGGCGGCATTCCCGGTAAGGGAGGAGGGGGGATTAAGCCCGGGGGAAGCTCCCCGCTGCCTGCGCCAGCAGCTGCTGCTGCTCCGGGTGGAGGAGGAGGAAGAGGCGGGACGATACCGTGCTTCTTCATCATCTCGGCGATAGCGGCGAAGTCAGGCGGGTTCTTCCCGTCCAGACCGGGCAGAGGCGGGAGGGGCATCCCAGGGATCGGGGGTGGTGGGACGGGCATGCCGGGGATGGGGAAAGGCGGAGGGGCGCCTGCTGCTGCTGTAGCGCTGGGATTGGGACCGCTGGTGCTGCCCATGCCGGGGATGGCGGTGCCGGGTGGGGGAGGGGGTACGAGGCCTGGGAGGCCTGGGAGACCCGGGATGCCGGGGAGACCGGGGAGACCGCCGGGGAGGGGGAAGGGTTGGGTTTGGGGGTTGTTTTGGAGGTGTTGTTGCAGTTGTTGTTGTTGTTTGAGGGGCATTTTTTGGTCGACTAGGCCGTCCATTTCGTCTTCGAGTTCCTGTTCTTCTTCGGCTTGCCGCATGTGGCGGTGGCCGCGGCGGTCCCAGGTGCCTTGGGCTTCGGCAGCGGCTTCGCCGATGTGGTAGCGGTCGTTGAAGGAGTCGGCCTCGCCGGGGCGGGCGCGGGCCCAGAAGCGCGTGATGCGGTCGTTGGAGCCGGATGCGAGGATGTGGCCGAGCGGGTGCCAGTCGAGGGACCAGATGGCGAAGTCGTGGGCGTAGGGTACGCGGTGGGCGGGGTAGATGGTTTGTGCTGGCGTGGAGGCCGGGTCGGCGCTGTCGTAGGGGGCGATGGAGGCGGAGTGGCCTGGGGGGGTGTTGGGCTCGTCGAGGAGGTAGTGGAAGAGGGAACCCTCGGAGCCGCCGGTGCTGAGGAGGTTTGAGTGGACCGGGTGCCAGGCTAGTGTGGAGATGTCCTTCTCGTGGCCGCGGAGCAGGCAGATGTCGCGCATCATGCGCAGGTCGAACACGCGGGCGGTCTGGTCGCGCGCAGACGTGGCCAGACATTGGCCGCGCACTCGCTCGAATACGGTCTTGGTGATGGTGTTCTTGTGGCCGTGCAGCGTCGTCAGACACCGGCCCGTCCTGGGATCCCACAGCTTGACCAGGTGGTCCTTGGACCCTGATACGATCAGGCCTTTGGTTGGGTGCCAGTCGCAGCTCTTCGCGTCCCAGCCGTGGCCGCTCAGCGTCGACTCGGGCGTGGCGGCCGCAAAGTCAAAGATCCGCAGCGTCGAGTCGTCTGAGGCCGTGACAAACTTGGCGTCAGTCGGGCTGAAAGCTAGGTCTCGCACCGGGTCGGTGTGGCCGCGGATGCTCTCGACGTTGTTGAAGTTGGGTTGCCAGTACTTGATGATGCCGTCGTGATCGGCCGACACCAGCCAGTCGTCGCTGTGCGAGTATGCCAGGGCGCGGATAGCCGAGTCGTGCGCCTGCATGATGGTTTCGAAGTTGAAGCCAGTGCCGTTCCAGAGGGTAAACTCGCCGCTGCTAGAAGCGGTCAACAACCGCCGGCCTTCGGGTGTCCATCGCACCACGTTGACGGGGTGCTTGATCTTGTTGAGGGATGAGTGAAGATGCCGTGTCGGCACTGAGTCTGCTGGGCTGGTTGTCCTCGCATGAGGGGGGAGTATCTGGACAAGTCAGCTGCTGTCATCTACTTCATAGAGAAAATCGAGGTTGCTTACATCGACTATGTAGCTGTTACTCGGTCTTTCAGTCTCCCCCGTGTACGAGCCCTTGTAGCGCGGTTGGCGATGGCGCATCCAGTGGACGATAGTTGCACCATAGTCGGTGACGGGGCCTGACCGTGTTAGTCTCACAATCCGTTGAAGATAGAATGAAATAGCATCACAGCATCATCCGCCGGGACGGGCATCCGAAAGCAGTGACACTGCACGCGGTAGATTGGCTTCGCCATCCTGATGAGGCCCGAATACAGAGACTCAGGAGAACCGCATGGTCATTGACCCACGCCGACGATAAGATATGACGATGCACCCGCAGAAAGAACAAGAAATGAAGAAACATACGTCTGCCCCTAGCCCTCGGTGGTGGTCCATCATGGCCTCCACCGCCGTATCCAAACCCCTTGTCACCGTGATCTCGACCTTCTCGGCCTTCCCGGCCTTCGTATGCCATTGTGAAATTAAAAAGTAATGAAAGAATCAACCAGTCTCAGTGGACCAAATCTGCGGTGGAAGCTGTCACCTTTGCTGCATGGGATGAGACCCCGTTGCAAGCACCCCGGGACGGTTGCAAAATGTAAGCTTTGTCGTCATGCGGTAAAATCTCAAAATCAATTATGCTGAACGGCCAGAATTGAAGGTCGGTATAAGCAGAAGCTGAATTCGAGATGGTCGTGAAGTTTGGTTTCAGTCGCGAACCCTGTGGGTCGGCCTTTGTCGCGACTGCCACCGCGAATTGGTGGTTGTGGTTCTAGTGGGTCCAGAGCTCGACCCAGCATGGAGCAAATGGCATGTGGTCTGTGCGCACATTTGCAGCAACGCCAAGCCATGGCCAGAGCTTTGTTACACTGTGAGGACCTCCAACTTGCCTGCCTCTAACATTTAATTTAATTACCATTACCCAACCAAAAGAAGAAAAACACGGCAAATTTCATAAGCGGCAGGTTTGGTCTGTTCTGTCCACTGCCCGAGGAGGTGTATCTGTGAAAACACTCTATTCACAGCCAGTCCTGGACAATTGGAAGCACTCGATGTACTCGTCACCTAGGTGATGAAAGATAGCAAGATGCAGGTTAAGTGCGTTTGCGCTAAAATCTCATTCGTAGTTAACAACCTCTGGCATATCTCCTTCCTCTAGTATCATTTGCGGTGGCCAGTCTATTCGTCCATTTTTATTAAATCCACCTACAGCCACCGATGGCCAGGATCGCTTAAGGGTGGTTCAAGCACATGCAGCCGTTGAAGCAGGGCAATCCTGCAGTCCTGCTCCAACCACAGCTGCACGCAGCTCGCTTCGGCTGCACAGCTGGAGATAACGGTTTTGACTAAACTGACCATGCCCTGGCCTCCAACATTGACTTTGCCGGCTTTCATGGTGTCTAGAGGTGTGAGCAGATTCATGTGCCCGTCGCTCTTTCAGAAGTCAATTCCACTTTACGTAGGAGATCCCTTTCCCTTTCCCCGACTGGCAGGTTTTTCCACAACGTTTGAAGCTTTCACACATTCGAGATACGGATACCATTGCTAGACTTCTTAATTTAGCGTTCCTGCAGCCCACCCCCAACGGCAGCATGTAGTTCGCCAAGCCGAGCCGTTGTCCCTCGCATCCGAGACCTGCACCGGCACCGCGATCGAGATCACCTAGCCCGTTCACATCATCCACTTTGCGCGCACGTTTGTTCGTTCGCCCAAAGCAGCGGCATTTACCTCCACTGTTCTCCCCCACCCAAGAAATAAATGCGCCTTTATTGCTGCATGGTCCCTTTCTCGTGTATCTGTTCCATGCTTGTTATCGGCCAACCGTCTGATCCCTCTCATGGTGACGACTTATTTCCAGAACCCGCATGTTCTCGGCCGGCCCGAGTGGGGTTTCAATGGCACCACCCCTCTCCTTTTTCATGTGCAAGGGGCAGAACGGAAGTCTTTTTGAGTTGCAGTCAAATCGCAACATCCAATCACCCGAGCTTGAGCTTCCAAGCATCCAGCATCCCGTACCCGGCCGCCCGGCGTATCTTGCTTGGATCGGGGATCGTTTTTCTTCTCCTTAGTAGTCTTGGTCTTTTTGCCCCTCCTCGGCTTTGAGAAGCTCCCACATCAGATGGCGAAAGCTTCTTCCTCGCCCTCCTCATCCTTATTTTTCTTCCCTCTTGCCTCTTCATCAACGAACTCCCTCAGGTACCCATGGTTTTTTAAACTGCCCCGACGGGCAACATAAAAATGGCATCCAACACGACTTCTCAAGCGCAGTCGACCGCAATCGAGGGACCCCTCCTAAGCAATGGCGTCACTCAACGGCCCGCGCAGCCCGGCCCTGTTGACCCCCACGCTTCTTCGTCTCACGATGCGAGAATAACAGCAACATCATCGGAGACTCTCAAGGGATCACTCAACGGATCACTCAATGGATCGGCGAATGGATCGGCCAATGGCTCTGTAAATGGCTCTGCGGATGTGTCGGCGTTGCGTGAGGCGTTCCAAAACAAGTACCGCCATGTTGTTGCTGTGCATTCGCAGTCGAAACCATCGTGTCTTAGCCATGATACTACGGAGACGCCGAGCTTTTTGGGGTTTCGAAATCTGATGGTGATTGTTTTAGGTAGGGTCTACTCCCGGCTAGCCTTTCTGATATCAAGCCTGGGAATACGTTATCAGTCAGTGTTGACACCTGTTAGTCGCTGCAAACCTCCGTCTGGTGATTGAGAACATCCAAAAGGTGAGTGAGCCTGGGATGAACTAGCTTAGAGAGACCATAGAGTTAACCCCCCCAGTACGGCGTCCTCATCTGCATCCGGTGCCACGACTTCCGTCCCAACGACGTCCGACTCGGCCTAGCCCTCTACATGCTCATCCCCTGGCACCTCATGATCGCCTACCTGATCGAACTCGTCGCGGCAGCCAACGCCACCCACTCCCGCTCGGGACCCTTCAGCACCACCCTCAACACCATCAACAACAAACACAACCCCAAACCCCGCGACGGCAGCACCAGCCCCACGCCCGCCGAATCCATCCACTTCCTCCGCACCTGGCGCATCCTGCGCATCTGCCACACCATCAACGTCACCGCCGCCCTGGCCATCACCTCCTACGTGGTCTACTACCACATCCACCACCCGCTCATCGGCACCATGGCGGAACTCCACGCCATCATCGTCTGGCTCAAAACCGCCTCCTACGCCCTCACCAACCGCGACCTGCGCCACGCCTACCTGCACCCCGTCCGCGGCGAGCGGGATGCGCTTCCCGCGATTTACGCGAGGTGTCCGTACCCGCAGAATGTCACCTTTTCAAACCTGGCGTATTTCTGGTGGGCACCCACCTTAGTATACCAGCCGGCGTATCCGCGGACGGAGCGGATCCGGTGGGTGTTTGTGGGGAAGAGGGTGGGCGAGGTGGTGTGTTTGAGCGCGTTTATTTGGTTTGCGAGTGCGCAGTATGCGGCGCCGGTGTTAAGGAACTCGTTGGAGAAGATTGCGGTGTTGGATTATATGTCGATTTTGGAGCGGTTGTTGAAGTTGTCGACGATTTCGTTGGTGATTTGGTTGGCGGGGTTTTTTGCGCTGTTTCAGAGCTTTTTGAATGCGTTGGCGGAGGTGACGCGGTTTGGGGATCGCGAGTTTTATGAGGCGTGGTGTACGTTCCCCCTTTCCGTTCCAGTCCCTTCCCTTTTCGAATCATTACGTTGTATAGTAAAGTATGCCGTCTAATCCCGCAACGCAAAACAGGGAATAGCGAAAGCCTCGGCTCCTACTGGCGCACCTGGAACAAGCCCGTCTACCAATTCTTCCGTCGACACGTCTACTCCCCCATGCTCTCCCGTGGCTGGAGCCGCACAGCAGCCAACACCACTGTTTTCCTGCTATCCGCCATACTCCACGAGCTGATGGTCGGCATTCCCACGCATAACATCATCGGTATCTGCCCTTCTCTTTCTCCCCCAAACCCATAAATAGCGTGAGATAAGAGTCTAACAGAAGCTAGGCGTCGCCTTCCTAGGCATGTTCCTCCAACTCCCCTTAATCATCATCACGGCGCGGCTGGAAAAGATGAAGACGGGGCATGGCCGGCTGCTAGGGAATTCGATTTTCTGGGTGTCGTTTACGATTTTTGGGCAGCCGTTTGCGGCGCTGATGTATTTTTATGCGTGGCAGGCTAAGTATGGGAGTGTGAGTCGGATGCCGGTTGCGAGTTGTCCTGTGTAGGGGTGTTTTTGAGCGGCTCTCTGCTTTTTCTGTCTCTCTTTGGTGAGGTCTTTTGGTTATGGGCAGGCCGGAGGGTTGGAAAGGAGTTTGGGTATTTCTTTTTCTCTTTACATATTCGCAAGGGTTTGGACGGCGTTACGGTAGATCGACGGACGATAGTACAGCATGGCAACATGGGCACAGCAGTACACAACCAAGAAAGCGTGAATACACTACCATTACCATTACTATCGTGATGTCCCGTCCTTCCATCTATGTATGCAATCTATCCAGTCCACCATCCCATGCCCTCCTTCTATAATCCACCCTTATTCTATATTCTCATCGAGGAGTGAGTAAGTTTGTTCGTGATCACCCCACCCACGGAATCCAAACCCCCACCCCCCTCCTATACTCCTCATACTCCCCCCCAAAAAACGCCACCAAATACCTCTCTTCATACCTCACCCTCCCGCTAAAAAACCGCCACAACACCACCGCATACCCCCCAAAACTCAGCACATTCCCCATCACAAGTTGCGTGCCCAACGCCCACCAGAAAAACCCAAAATAACTCGGATGCCGCAACACGCTGTATATCCCACTCGTGACTAACACGTGGTCCCGCTGGCGACGGTACTGTACCGTGTGGTTGAAACTTTGCGCTGCGTGGACCATGGCTGCTGAGCGGACGGCTTGGCCGGCTATGACTAGGGTTAAACCGACGGCAACGAGGAACCGGGTTCCCGTATGGCCGAATAAGGGCGTCCAGGAGGTATTAGGCCAGAAGAGGTTCGTGATAAAACATTCGAGCAAAGCGGTGGTGTGGGCGATGGCATAGGCGGGCCAGTTGGAGGTGAGCAGGAAAGAGGAGACGGCGGCGGCGCGGGTGTTGTAGGTGGCGGTGGTGTAGAATTCGAGGAAGTGGAAGAGGGAGAGAGCTGTGAGGAAGAAGGGGAGGCGCCAGAGGGGGGAGTTGGTGAGAGTCAGGAGGAGGAGGGTGGTGAGCAGGCTGAGGGAGAGGGTGATGCCCAGGGCGAAGGCGCGGAGGGCGATGCCGCGGAGGGATTTGGGTTGGGAGGGGAGGTAGGGGTGGATGGGGTCGTTGTCGTTGTCGTGGTTGTAGTCTCGGTCGTAGTCTCGGTCGTAGTCTCGGTCGTAGTCTCGGTCGTAGTCCCGGTTGTAGTCTCGGTTGTAGTCTCGGTTGGAGTTGGTGCTGTTAAAGAACCTGTCAGTGGGCTGTGTCCGAGAATAGGAGTTTCAAGAGATAGGTCTGGCATACCGGCCTGGTGACCAAGGCTGTCGGCGCGAGCCGTTCACGCCGTTGGTGCCATTTGTGCCGTTCGTGCCGTTCATGATGGGTGCTCGCACGACCGATGCTCACTCGCCCGTGATCTTAGTCGGTCATTCCGGTCGATTGTCGATTGAGTATTCGCAGTTGCGCTAGAGGTGCCGGCATAGAAATCCTGTGAGTTCTCGGCAACTTGCTAACGATATCCCCGTAAGGTGTTATGTTGAAGCCTTGAAGCTGCAATGACGCGGTTCGAGTTGGAATGCCAAGCGGCCCGTCGCGGTCAACTTTACATAATTTAGTGAATTTAGTGGATGGAGCCCTGAATCGATCCCCCACGTGGAGGGACAGGGGTTTCAGCTGTGCTGCACTGCATCAGCCCCACGGCGCTTCGAGCCGGGGATGCATGTACTGCGTAATGATCTGAATGCATGTATCCCGTACATGCACATGATGCATAAGATATACATGCAGCAGCACGCGTCCAAGGCCATGATGCACGCGTTACAGACCACCCTGGATACGGAAGGACGAGACGACCAGCACGAGCACGTTGACCCAGCCCCAGACAAACGGGATCCAGGTGGACATGGTGAAGCCGCCGACGAGGTAGCTCGCTCCGACGCTGTGTCTAGTCAGTATGCGGTTGACCCAGTATGCCACAGTCGAATAAATAGGCCGAGAGAATAAAAACGCGAACCCACATCAAGCCCACCAACGTCCCAGCAATGAGCGCCTCAAACCCAGCAATCAAAGCATACACCAGCGGCACGAGCCACAGGTACCTCCAACTGGAAATGCGCTTGCCGCCGCCCTGCATCAGCACGGCGACGCCGACGGCGCTGAGGTGGAACAGGCCGTAGAGAATGAGGGTCCAGAAGAGGGTGAACTTCCACATCTCGTCTAGCTCGTACAGGATGATGCTGGCGTCCTGGGGGGGCCAGAAGAGCGAGGGGAAGGGCGGGATGGTGTATGATGGCGGCGCGTCGCGGCGGATGGGGCTGGGCTGTTAGATTTGGAGATTAATTGGGGGTGCGAGAGAACATACGATGGATTGTCCATGGCTGCGGATGGGGGGCCGACTTGGTGCAGCCGGCCGTTGTTGTGTCTGTCGGTTCTTTGTCGTTGTTTGCGGATTAATTTGAGGCTGCGGCCTTGGGGAGTTTACTAGGTAGATATGCATATACGGGGGTCTGCTAGCTGGTAGCTGCATCCAGCTGATGCCTCGGCTCTCGGCTCTCTTGTCCTTACCATTCAACATCAACATCCAAACACAAGAACCATCACAACAATCCGTCGCAATAAGTCATTGCAACTCGCTGCAACCACCACAGAACCCCCCCATGGAATAACACGCCCTCAAAAAAAAAACCGCCATGTCGATCGACCGTCTCCTAACAACAGTACTCCAGCAGTACCAAGACATCCACGACGATGCGCGCACCGAGCAGCTCTTCGGGTCGACGGCGGTGCTCCTCACCAACCTAGCCAACCCGCTCAACCTGTCCCTCCTAACCTCGCAGCTGCTCATCGCCCCTGCGATCTGGGGCCGCCGCGATGGCATGCGCACGTGCTACCGCATCATCAGCATCTTCAACACGGCGGCCATCCACGTCCGTCGCAACGAGCTTGAGAATGCGCAGAATAAGGCGAAACTACAACAACAAAAGGGGAACTTGGGGAATGTACCGCAGCAGCAGCAGCAGCAGCAGCAGCAGCGCGCAGGCAGTGGGTTGTCAGCCAATGCCTGGACAGCGGCCGTGTTGAAGGGCGCAGACGACCAGTCAGGCCGCTGGCAGCATCTGCTGGTGTTCAGCGGCGTGTTGATGGGCATGGAGGGGAACCAGCGGCAGTCGCTGAGCCGCGGGATGCGGGATACCGTCGAGCGCGCCGTGGTTACAGCGACCAACCTAGCCGTCCG
This sequence comes from Dichotomopilus funicola, assembly GCF_033296635.1. NCBI lineage: Eukaryota > Fungi > Ascomycota > Sordariomycetes > Sordariales > Chaetomiaceae > Dichotomopilus > Dichotomopilus funicola. The sequence goes on from NW_026944026.1 coordinate 190,383, forward strand.
CAGCCGCGATCCGGAACCCCCCGCTCCCTCGGGCCCCGTGGCGCTAGCGCTCAACTACGCGTTCCCGCTGCTGTCGGATGCGACGCGCCACGGGCTGGACGGCGATGCGCTCGTGCCTGTGGCCACGCGGGCAATGTTGGGTGGGGATGGGTTGCAGGATGGTTTGTTTTTGGCGGGGATTGATCAGGATGTGCGGCAGGCTGAGCAAAGATTCATGTGGGAGGAGGTTTCCCCGTCGTATCTGCACTTGCGTCAGCTCGAGCAGCGGCCGCTGGTGGCTGGTCTGGGTCCGCTGTCGACGCTGCTGGCTTTTGCGGTGTCGCACGCGCGGGATGCGGGTGTGGTGCACCAGCTGCAGGATGACCTCGTGGCGTTCACGGGGAGGTTGTTGCAGCACTGGCAGGCGAGCAAGCTGTCGGAGCTGGATATCTCAGAAGAGAAGCTGTTCTTGACCCCCGAGACGCTCGACACGACGTGGCAGGGGCTGTGGAACTTTCTGAAAAAGGTCATGTACGCCGTGGTCGCGGTGTTGCACGCCGTTGTCGCCCGCAGTCTGCTTGACGGCCGGTTGATGCACCACACCGTGGCCCCCAGCGTGGCGTCCCAGACCCTCCACGCCCTGCGCAACCTTTATTTTGTTTCATCCCGCAACGGCAGCGACGCCTTCCAGATCTACGCCTTCACCTACCTCACCTCGCTCGACATCCTCACCCGCCACGGCCCGGCAGCCGCCGCCTTTCTCCGGTCCATCCTCCCGTCTTCTTCCCCTTCTTTTGCGCCCTCTTCTTCTTCTGGTTCTCTTCCTCAGGGGACCACAACCATCCCCCTCCACCCCCTCCACCGCACCCTCGACCTCTTCTACCTCAACACCGCCGAACACCTCCCACTCCACCTCCCCACCCCCGACTGCGACGCCCTCATCATCCAGCCCGCAACAGCCTACCTCCACCCGCCCTCCCCCATCATCCCCCTCTCCGCAACCATGACCCAGCTCTTCGAAGCCGCCCACAGCGCGGTCCTCTCCGTTCTCTCCTGTCCCCACAACGCGCCCCTCACAGCCCCTTTAGTCCCCTTCTACGCCGACGCGCTGTTTGCTGCGTTCCCCGCGCATATTTCGCCGAGGCAGTTCCGGTTGGCGTTTAAGACGCTCGTGCAGATTCTGAGTCCGCCGTTTGCGAGGGAGTGGGAACAGGCCGGGTTGGCGGATGTTTTGTTGGAGATGGTACGGTTTAGGGTTGCTGGGGCTGGGTCGGTTCCTCTTCACCTCTCTCCCTCTTCCCCCTCCTCACCACCACCACCAGCCTCCGGACCAGCAGCGGAAGAAGGAGAAGACCTAACAGAACAATCCTCCCTCGTCCTCGCGTTAATCGACACTCTCCCCTTTTTGCGGGCCGACATGTTCGAGGAATGGATGGGTTTGACAGCCGCTGCTATCTCGGATATCGTCGGGGAACGGTACCGAGAGGGTGTGAGGAGACGGTTCTGGGAGGTGTTGGTTAGTGGGGAGATGGATGTGGAACGGGCTGCTGTTGCTTTGGGGTGGTGGGGGACGAGGGGGGGAAGGGAGGCTGTTCTTTTTGGGGGGGGTGTTCCTGGGTCTGGGTTTGTGAGAGGAGGGGGAGATAAAGGAGGGGAGTTTATGATGAGTGGTGCTTTGGTCGAGGAGGGAGGGAGGGAAAGTAAGCTGTGACGGGGGGGGGGGGGTGGGGGGGGGGGGGGGGGTTATCGTGAGATGTTGGAGATGGGGTGTGGTGTTCGGGAATGGTGGGTTGTAGATCTTGGTTTAATGATGATGGTACAACAGGGGGTGTTACATACGCACTCACATGGATTACACATGGATCACGCATGACTTTCCCAGAACATAAAACACAAAACATAACAGTGCAACTGCAGATCGCCATAGATTGCCAGGCTGTAGCTGTCACACCAACCAATTTTGTCCTCATCTTTGCATTCTAGAAGGACTCAACAGGTGGGGCGTAAGAGAGCAAGGCGAGCTAAGTAGAGCTGAGCTAGCCAGCCCCATTATACAACACACGACACGACTCACAACATACAGCATACAGCGCAGCCCAGCACACAGCACAGTCCGCAGTCCACAATATCCAGCTCAGGCGCACAACCCCCACCATATCTAACATCTCACATTCTCACTTACTCATACTTCGTTGGCACAGCCCTCACACGTCCCTAATATGCCTTGCTTAATCAGGTCCAGCTGGCCTAGCTCGCTATGAAGAGGAGAGGGCCTGGCTTTGTTTCAGGAAAAGGGAAAAGGGGTAAAGGAGAAGAAAAGGGGAAAAGAAATGTGTTAGTGGGCGTCTCGCTGGCTATCTCGTAGTTGGTAGTTGGTGATGAGGCTGTGGTACTACCGTGAGTGCTGCTATAGATGACTGTATAGGAGAGCTAAATTACTTCTAAGGTGCGTGTTGTTAGTCTTGGTAGAGGGTGTGGCGTTTTTGGTATGCCTGATCTCCCCCTGACGTAGAGATAGTTGATAGACATATTATATGAGTTGGCCTTTGAGCTGGCTGGCTGGCTGGCTGGCTGGCTGGCTGGCCGCTGCGTGATCTCTGTGTTGGTATTGAAATGACCTGTCAGTAGCGTATTTACCAGCTTGCTGCTGGCATGATAGAAACCTGCCGCTGACTCTGACCAGCCTGGGGGTGTTGTAGATATTGGGAATAACAAAGGGACTATAAGTGGTATATAACGGCCCCCTTCTCCTGTTCCTCCCGGTCGAAGAAGCAGTTCCCTTACCAGAGCTTACCATACCCCTTTCCCATCAGCTTCTGGGTTCACTTTCTACGACATATCCATTCGAATATGACTAAGTCTAAGTCTACCACACCCATTTCTCACATCAACATGACACCCAACTCTCACATCAACATACCACCCAACATGACGCCCAACAACACCAACCCAAACCCCCTCACCTACCACGCTCCCGCGCACCCCCGTCTCGCAACCCGCGCCGACCCCAGCCCGTACGGCGGCCCTGACCCCGACGATGACGAGTGGGATGATCTGTCCGACTGCGATGACGACGATGAAGACACACCTGATGATGATGATGATGATGATGATGATGACGATGACGAGGAGGACAAGGAGGGGTATTATATTGTTGATGAGGGGAGTATCCGCCACAAGCAGCCTCAGCGTGCTGATGAGCCTGGTGATCGCCATGGGAACAATGGTAACGATACCGGGAACGGTACCGATACCGGGAACGGTACCGATACCCGTAATGATGGTGATAAGGAGGATGAAGAGGAGAAGAAAGGGAAGAAGGGAGAAGAAGAGGTCGAGGACAACGACTGGGTCCGCGATGGATATGCCGTCTACGACGAGGACCTAGACGGGGAGGGCGTAGCCGTTGAACACCCCGATGAAGACGAAGATGAAGACGAAGACTGGAGCTACGACGGGGATGATGAGGATGATGGGGATGCTGAAGAGGCCGACGACAACAACAACGACAACGATGGCAACGAAGTCTTCTGGGACGCCGGTGAGTGGGACTTTGGTGGGGATGGAGAGGACGGTATGGATGTTGATGTTGATGTTGATGCCGAGACGGGTGGTGTTTTGGTTGGGGGCTGGGATGCTCAGGCTTTGGAAGGGTCTGGAGTTGGGGTTGATAGGAGTATTGGGGTCGGTCAGGGGGTTCATCACGGACAGGGAGATGGGCAGAACAGTCTGGACAACACTGGTCTAGATCTCGCTGCTCTTTTCGGTCGTGGGCCCGCGGATGAGCTGCTCACGCTTCTTGGAGCTGGGCAAAATGGTGTCTCTAACCTCGGCCGGAACCCAAACCATAACCGTGCCAACGACAGCTTTATCGACTTCATCCACACCTACCATGTACCTTTTCTTCTACCGCCCTCTGCCTCTCACTTCCACTCTCCTCAGCCGGCCGGTATCCTCGAACGCTACCCAAACTCTCTTTCTCAACCTCCTCCATCAACACAACATCAACGCATACTACCAGAGCCCCCAATCCCCAGGACGAACACGGCCAGGCTGTTCATCCCACCAACGGTAAACCCTCTCCTCCTCGCTTTCCGTCTCCGTCGGGATAGAAACGGAAACGGAACTAGAAACGGAAACGGAACTAGAAGCGGAAACGGAACTAGAAGCGGAAACAGGAACGGAAACACAAGCGGAACCCACCGAGGTAGAACCCCCTTTCCCAACTTCTTCCACCTCCCCACAACTTCCCCCCTCCGCCGGGCTGCTCCCTCATTCCTCTCGACCGCTTCCGGTCCCGGATTTCCCCCACCACCCGCCAGCGCCTTTCCCAACCTCTTCTTCGAACTCCAAGACGTCTTGTCGTCTTTCGAACATCAACGTCGACAAGAAGAAGAACACCAAGAGGAACGGCAACAACACCCGCTTCCCATCGTCCCTGTTACTCACCATCGCCATGGGCACAATTCTTCCGTGTACCATTCCCCTTCACCGCCAATCCACCCCCGCGAACCCAACGGTCCGCTCTTTACACTGACAGAGATGAGGCAAGAGCCGGCGGGCGAATCACCGTGGCATCGGCTGATGGTGGAGCGGTTTGGGGCTTGTGAGCGGCGGGGGTGTGAGTGGTGCGAGGGACGGTTTGAGGGTGGTAGATAACTAACTCCTGTGTTCTGGTGTGTGCATGAGTTGGGTTGGGGCGGTTAGGATTGTGGAGGGTGTGGTTTGGGTTGGCTGCGGGGCTGAGAATGTGAGAAGAGAAGGGGTTGGTTTGTTTTTGGCTTAACGTTTGATGGGTTGGGTGAATACCGAGTATCGAGGAGTGCTGTGTTTTAGGCTCGTTGATTTTTTTGAATTTTTTGGGTTGGTTGGTTTCTGGTGCAGTTCGGTCAGTTGTTATTCACCGCAGGACGCGGGATACATGAGTTCTTCTCGTCTTCAAATATCATCTTTTACAGCAACAAAATACACAAGCTAGTTTTAGTTTACCCCCGAAATCACTTTTATTCCCCCAAACGCCGATAGCAAGGGTATACCATCAACTCCCATAACCATGCCCATCGTAAATCGTATCATGTCTCCCCACTCTCCTTCGCGTCCATCAGCGCATCCAGATCAATCAGTCTCCGCATCTCAGCCCACTCCGTGTCAAATCCGGGCTCAGACTCGGTCCAGATCTGCTGCTCTTTCCCTCTACCCCCAACCCCTTCCAACAAACGCGGGTCAATAGCATCCTCCTGCAACTCCGGGTGCGTCTTGCGAATATGCTTGTCAAGATCATGATGCCGGATAAACATAGCATCGCACCCCTCCACCGAACACGGGATCGTCCGCGTCGGCACAGCCGCCGACATCTCGTCCTCCTCCCCCGGCCGCGCCGACTTGGCCGTGTACTGCATCGCCGGCCGCTTGCGTCCGAGGTGCACGTACCGAACATGCTCTTCCAGCTTCATCTTACTAATAAACGGCTGTCCGCACCCTTCCTCCCGCCAGTTCCAGTCCGCAATATCCGCGATCTCGTCCGTGTCCACCTGGCCGCAGACGAACCGCACGCCCTGGTGGGCGGTGCGGATGTGCACGTTGAGGTTGGGCACCCGCGTGAACTTCTTGCCGCACCCTTCCCACGTGCAGGCTATCGTCTTGCGGTCTTCGACGGTCGTCCCGGAGTGGTACATGTCCACGTGCCGCTCGAGGTCGGATTGCTTGCCGCACCGGACTTCGCAGAACACGCAGTTGATGTGCTCTTTGCGCATGTGCGTTTGCAGCATCAGCAGTGTTCTGAACCCAACTCTGCGTCCTTTTTTCCCATCTCGTTCTTCCTCCTCGTCATCATCTTCCTCTTCTCCTCCTTCTTTATCTGCTTCCTCCCCCCCACACTCCTCACACCAAAACCTCACCTCCCCATGCTCCCTCTCCACATGCCTCCTCAACGCCCCCGCCGAATCAAACCCCGCTCCACACTCCCTTCCATCCCCCCCCTCCTCAGCCCCCCTCGCACAAACAAACGCCGCCAACCCCAAATGCGCCACCCTCACATGTCTCTGCAACGTCTGATGCTTCCTAAAACTCAACCCACACCCCTCAAACCCGCGACACCGATACCTCTCCTTGCCCTCATGCACCGCCGCATGTCGTCGCAGCCTCGTAGCCGTCACAAAGGATTTATCACACCCTTCCTCACCACAAATATACTTTTTCTCGTGCGTGTGGGAGCCCTTGATGTGCTGCGCGAGGTGTTTCTCTTCAAGGTAGGTTTTGGAGCAGGGGGGGTAGGGGCATTTGTGCGGGCGGTCGTTGGTGTGCGAGCGAAGGTGGGCGGTGAGACGCGCCGGGCGGTTGAAGGTTTTGGGACAGGAGGGGTAGGTGCAGGGGATGGTTTTGAGGTCGGAGGGGAATTTGCGGGCGCGGCCGGCGCGGCCGGAGGGCGTAGTACCCGGGAGTGAGGTGGCTGCTGTGGTGGTTGGGGGGGTTGGTTGGGGGTGGTGGGTGTCGGAGGGGGTGCTGGTGGTGGCTTTGTCGTGGGAGTCTGAGACTTCGTCTTCGTCGTCGGGGTTGAATGTCGGGTCTGGTTCTACGGCCCGAGGATTACGGGGTCGAAGAGAGAGGGATGCCGGCTCTTCGGTTTCGATTGAGAGCGGGGGATGTTCAGTTTGGCGTCGCTTTGAGGAGCCCAATGGCTCCCCTTCTCGGGGTATTGTTTTCCGTTTCATGACTCTAGCGGACGAGGGTGTAAGCCCGAGCTTGTACGGTGATAGAAACCCAGCATCGAAAAGCTACAATTCGAAGTTGCCCAGAACTTGATTTCTCCAACTTTTTTGTGGGTGCGGCTTGAGCACCAACTTCCGGCAGGCAATTGAAAAGAAACTCACGGACCACTTCAAACCAATCAACGCGCGTCCACCCCTGCAAGGCTGCGAAAGCTCCCAGCCTCGCAGCAGAAGTGGCCCCACTCAAATTTTTCACTGTCCCTCCATCAAACCGCCCCTGCCATCGATCGCAGCCGCTTCCGTCTTCAACAAAAGGAAACGCGCGCCCCGTCTCATCTCCCCGCCATTGTCACCCCCATCCCATCCCGTCCCGCGCGGCAATCTTCTTCTCGTCACCGAACCCCGCCTTTTCATTGTTCGGCTCCCGTCTTGATCCATCATGTCTGACTACGGCGGAGACGACGACCGCGAACCTCTGTAAGCTTCTCACCGCGACGGCCTGCCTGCTCCTTCACAAGAACACACACACAAGCCGGAATTACCCCCACTAACCGTACTTCCAATCCCGTTTAGCAACGACGAGCCCGCCTTCGACGAAGACCCCGATGAGTACTACGAGCCGGAACCCGAGCCCGCAGCCGACGACGAAGCCGGCCAGCTCGGCGACCAAGACGGCCTGGGCGCAAACGGCGGCGGCAACGGCGCAGCAGGCGAGACAGACCACGTCATCGCGTCGGGCGACCCTAACGCGGCGGCCAACCATGGCAAGGGCAACGAGAAATCGCACAAGGACAAGAAGATCCCGAGCGACCAGCGCACGACCACGCCGTTCATGACCAAGTACGAGAAGGCGCGCATCCTGGGCACGCGCGCGCTGCAGATCAGCATGAACGCGCCTGTGCTTGTGGATTTGGAGGGGGAGACGGACCCGCTGCAGATTGCTATTAAGGAGCTGCGCGAGAAGAAGATCCCGCTTATTGTGCGGAGGTATCTGCCTGATGGATAGTATGTGATGACTCGACCTGATGCTCCGCAGCTGGAAGAAACTAACGGAGTGATAGCTACGAGGACTGGACCTGCGAGGAGCTCCTCCAATGAGGTGCTGCGCCGCTTTGTGATTGTGTAATGGAAAACAAGAAAACCGAGATTGCATTAGCGAGGGCGTTGGGGTTTTGCTGCTTTTGGGAATAGGGTAATGCAGAGGTGGACGAGCGGGAGGATATACCAATTCTCTCCGTGCTGTCGCGTCGGAGACCAGAGCCGTTGACTCAATCTCTTCCGTGACTCGGATCTAGACTTTAGCTTAGGTCCGTAGATCGAATGGAGGATGGGAGCTAGGCGAGCAGAGGACCGACGTTTGTAGAATAATGGCGAAAGAAACGCTTTCCCTCCAGATGAGCCCTACGCATCCCACAGATTGTCTCAATCTTCATGATTATTTCTGCCCACCTCACCCACCTCTTCCCAATCCCGAACAACCATTGACCCATCCATCCCCCTTCCTCCAGCCAAACCCCCAAAGAAACCCCCGTACCCAACCCCAACCCCAACCCTCACCACCTGCCTGCAGCATGTTACCTACCCGTATCCACTGACTCATCCACTCATCCACTCCTCTCTCCACCCACAAGCATAAAACCCACAAGCAAGCATATAACCCCCAAAATTCCCTCCCCCCTTCCATCAAATCACAAGCGAGCAAGTGAGCAAGCAAGAAAAAAAAAAGGGTGACTAGTCTAGTGGTCAGGACGTTTCGTTGTGGTTATTCGAAGGGACCCTAATGGGTCTCCGGGTGCTACAGAAGAATTACCGAAGAAACCCCGGTTCGATTCCGGGGTCGCCCAGATCTTTTGTCTTTTCTTTTCTTTGATGTTTGATATTTATGGTCTTATTTTAGCTGTCTGTCTTGCAACCGGAAGTTCGCTTTTTTTAAGGTGTGTTGTGGATATATGCTGATTTGGGTTTGTTCGACCTGGTGGTGTTCTTCTCTTAAGAATAAGGTGGACTATTCTTGAGACTGAGTTTTCTGGTTTATTCCCAAGGACTCCGGAGGCAAAACTGTTATCGTTTTTATGTTCAACCTCACTTCTTCCAACATATACACCATTTTTGACAATCATCACGTCTCAGTTTGCTCTCCCACGGAATAAAACGAAACATGCATGGAATCAAACCCAATTATTTACAAATCAATCAAGGAGCGTAAGAGCCACACATT